>NC_081405.1:446343697-446556197 GCF_030272615.1 Cryptomeria japonica
TGTAAACGTGAATTTTTGGTTTTGCATTTGACTTAGTTGGATTTGCGTGATGTTTTGCTTCTCTTGTAGGTTCATTTGGAATGTTTTCTGATGCTTCGTTGTTGGGTTTTTTTGCAGGTTCGATTACCTCCTATGTTATTTAGATGTGTTTATCCTCCCATGATGGCATTAGTGTGAGATTTATCTGAGGTTGAGCAGACTCATGTTGATTTGTGCAGTTTGACGCATTTGTTAAGAGTACCTGATATCCGTGTGAATCACGAAATGCTCATGGCATTGGTAGAGCATTTTCATTCAGAGCATAACACATTTCATCTACCAGTGGGGGAGTTGATGATCACTCCTGAGGATGTATATAGGATCCTTTGTATCCCTTTTGTTGGGGATAAGGTGGATTATGATTTAGGGCACCTTCTAGGATTGTAGGTCACTAGGCATGTCTTTGGTGATCCTGACATTTTGACGTGGTCCATGAGCTGGGATATTCTTATGAGCAGGTATAGTGAGGAGTATCCTTTGGCATGCGTCCTAGCAAGATTGATAGGTTGTTTTCTTATGCCAGACAGAGGGCAGCAGGGCTTCCAGTGCGGATGGGGCTGGATGTTAGAGAGGTTGATAGAGACCCCTTAGAGACTTGGCTGGGGCTCTTGTTTATTGGCCCACATGCATCGAGAGATGCATGAGATCGTATACAGAGACAGACATAGTATGGCCACTGGTGTGTATATTCTGCAGGTGTGGGCTTGGGAGCACCTTTCCGTTTGTCAGCCAATAGTAGCTGATAGCAGAGAGTTTGGGCAACCGATCATTTATAGGTATGTCGGATATATTACATAGCCCCATCTGGGCAAAATAGATTTTTGGAGACGGTAGCTCGATGACCTGATAGCCGTCATATGGAGACCATATAGAGGTTTGGAGCTGTGGGATGACTGGCGGCTAGTTTGTGGGGACTTGTTTGTTACACGCCCACTGATTGGGAGGTCACATACCATTATGGAGTGATTCGTCATTTCTCGAGTGATGAGGCAGTATGGCCGGCCTCAGGGGATCTCACAGGAGTATACAACTTATGCTCGGTATGCTGACGAGGAGAGACAGGGATGGTCTCCACGGTTATCATATTCTTTGGCAATGCAAGAGTTGACAGGGTTACACCACCTGAGGTGGGATTACTTGGACGATGTAGCGGATGCAGGGGTATTGCCCTAGTATAAAGATCATTTTCAGTAGCATCCATTCCCATGTTTTACAAATCCAGGTGAGCATGATCCTCAAATTGAAGATGTTGAGGATGATGGCCCCACACCGGCACAGGGATAGGGCCAGAGACAAGGCCAGAGGCAAAAATAGGCACAAAGAGCTAAGGCTCTGCGACAGGGTAGTGGTGATCCAGGTGCTAGTAGTAGCAGGGTGCCAGCTGAGGGAGGACAGCTGAGTGGTGAGGGTGGATCCCTAGGAGGAGTGGGTGTGAGATTGGGTGGGATGGAGGAGGCACGAGCAGCACCTAGGCAGGTTCGGCAGTGGAGAGAGGAGCAGGGTGGAGCTGGAGGTGGAGGTGGAGATGGGGGTGGAGAGCCTGCGAGAGAGTAGGGGACAGACGCTGGACGATCGATGAGGGCACTTCTTGCAGAGCTATAGTCACAGTTACTAGTGGCTCAGACTCAGCTAGCAGAGCGAGACCGACAGCTGGCCGAGATGAGAACTGAGTGTGATTGCTAGATCGCTGAGGTGAGGACTGAGAATGATCATTAGATTGCAATGCTGAGAGCAGAGATTAGAACAGAGATAGAGCCTCTATGACAGGAGGTCCTTCACCAGTATAGTAGGGCATCTTACTATGTTGTAGCGTATAGTGTGTCAATTCCTATTGCACAGCAGGTGATACCCTACTCATAGTACATGGCATAGTCAGAGGGAGCATGAGCACCTCGTCAGGATCCCGATCATCAGGCTCCTCCTCCTCCACCAGGGGATGAGGGAGAGGGAGTGAGCTAGATGATTTCTTTTTGTAGCTCGAATATTTTTTGTAGACACACCCATTTTTTGTAGCCTATATGATTCTTGCTCCGATGGGAGTTTGTATATGTCATTCGACATCATTTTGTACTCTTATACTTGACATGATATATATATATATATATATATATATATATATATATATATACGAGATCTGATTTGACTTCATCGTATTTGTATTGATTTGCTTATGAGATGTCCTTTATATGCTTTATTCTATATGTATGCATATCTTTTCAGCATGAATGTATGAATGCAAATGAATATGGATGTCTTATTTTTCTTTCTTTTCATATGCAAATAAATGATGATGTAAATGAGTAATGAGAATGAGTAATGCAATTTTTCTTCATTTTTCTATGCAATAAGATGAATGCAAATGAATGATAGTGAATGTATGAATCTATATAATATGCTTATGTATGCAAAACACAAGTACTCGATCGAAGAAATGATGAAAAGAGACCACTTAGCGAGGATAATCATGACACTCCCGACTCTCATTCAAAAGATAAAGAGATCATTTTTAGTATACCAAAATCACTCTAAATTCACAAAATGCAGAATGAAATGCAAGATGAGATGCAAAATGAGATGCAATCCTAAACCTAGTCACTGGATTTGAACAGCTTAATTTTCATCATTGAGCGTTTTACAATTTATAGCAGGCAGAGTAGAGTTCCTTGCTTTTCATGTGCAATATTTAATGATCTTGTCTGCAATGACCCTTTTTTCGTTCATATCCCTGGACAAATTACGCATGGACCCGAATTGAACAAAGAAATGCCCTCAAAACAGACAAGGAAATGATGGGAACCTCCCTGTAGCATTCAAATAAGCGGAGTCAAGGTATGTGAGGCGATTTCACCTTGATGTGAAGGCTCTAATCACAGATACCCAACTAATTTAGATGTTTCCAGATCATCAAGATCATTCCTACAAGTAGCAAACAAGAAAATATTATGCCCCCAATCCTTTCTCCTCTTAATCACAATAGACTTCCTTGAGTTACTCAAAGGGATAATAATCGAAAACCAATATAAAAGACAACACACAAAGAAAATTTTTATGCATAGCTCACACTGTTTAGTGATTGTTTTCCGTTATGTTGTTTTGCTTGTTAACTCAGTGATAAAACTCTTCAGTAGTTAGGAGACAGGTAACTGACTCGGAGTGGATGACCAGGTTTCATTGACGTAATTTTTTACTTGGTTGATACTGCTTAGGATATGTAATGTGCTCTATTGATTACCTAAGACTAGGACATTGATCGGTTTCAAGCCATGAAGGTTCCAACGAACTAGGATGTCACAAAAGTGACTGAAATATGTACAAGCGAAAGCAAATATGCAGGAAAGCGGGAATGCCAATGTTGCATTGATAGATGGAGCGCTCGAGTACAAGAGGCACCTATTTACTAGGTTTTCACTTGCTTGGTAGAGATTCATATATTTTTTTACCAAGGTGCCTGTTTACCAAGTTTTCACCAGGGCATTTTCTCTCTTTTTTCCTTTTTTTTCTTTATTTCTTTTCTATATTTTCTTTTTTTTTTTTGAATTTTTTTCAGGACTTTTTATGATTTTTATGATTTTTTTTAGGACATTTTACAATTTTTAAGATTTCTTTAGGACTTTTTCTGATTTTTTTCAGGGTTTTTTACAATTTTTAAGATTTCTTCAGGATATTTTCCATTGTAAAAGCTACTGGAGCAGAGAATATTTAGGTGAAGAATTTCTTCAGATGGATGGTGTTAATTGGTTCATGGAGCTATTCTCCTTTCTATGTTGAGAGTTGATAAGCACCAGAGTCGAAAGCCACAATAACGATATAGGGACCCAACCAGTTGGGTTCAAACTTCCCTTTGTTGTCTTGAAACTGTTGATTTTTAGGATTCTCTCTTAGAACTAAGTCACCAACCTGAAATTCTCATTGTCGAAATTTCTTGTTATATCCTCTGGACATTCTCTTTTGATACACTCTGAGATGATCAAACACCACTTGCTAATGCTCATCCAGCAATTCGAGCTCTTGCAATCTAGATATTCTATAATCTTCATCAGTAACAAGACCTTGCAAAGAAACTCTTAGAGATGGTATTTCCACCTCAATAGGTAAGACTGCTTCGGACCCATACACCAAAGAGAAAGGTGTAGCCCTAGTAGGTGTTCTGATACTTGTTCTATAAGCCCATAGCGCAGGATTGAGCCGTAGATGCCAATCCTTCCCAGATTTGTTCACTGTTCTATGCAAGATAGTCAGTAGGTTTTTGTTAGATGCCTCTGCTTGTCCATTACCTTGAGGGTAATATACTGAGGACTAGTGTTGCTTGATTTTAAATTTCTCATAGATTTCATCTAGATCTTTGTTCTTAAACTGTCCTCAATTGTCACTTATAATGGACGAAGGTATACCATACCCGCAGATGATATAATTAAGAATAAAGAGAGCCACTTGTTTACCTATGTGCCTTGATGAGTGGAACCTCTTCTACCCACTTAGTGAAGTACTCAGTTGTGGTAAAAAATAAATTTATGTCCATTAGAGGACCCAGGATATATTTGGCCTATCAGATCGAATGCCCACTGTTGGAAGGGCTAGTGTGTTACAAATGGTATAAGATCCCTTGCAGCGGCATGGATAAGGTGCCCATGTAACTGACACTTTTCACAAGTTTTAGCAAATTTTATGGCTTCCTTCTCCATTTCTGGCCAGTAGTAGCTAGCCCCTAGTAGTTTTCGTGCTAAAGTTAGACCGTTCGAATGGGATCCACAAACACCTTCATGAACCTCGGATAATGCACATTGGGACTCCTCATTTTCTAGACATCTAAGAAAAGTATTATCTAAACCTTGTTTGAATAGGTCATTAGCAATGATGACGTATCGTGACACATTTTGAATTAGGTTTTGTTTTTCAGTTCAAGAAAGATTAGCAGGGATAACTTGGTCACGCAGGTAAGAGTAAATGTGGCTACAACGAGATGAGTCATGTCCAATAATAGAACAGACTACCTAAGACTTGGGAATATCATAGGCAGGGTAATGTAACTCTTCCACCAGGAATTCAAAGCGAAAATTAGACTCCTGTAGCTGTGGTATAGATGCTAAAGTGGCCATTGCATCTGCTGCTCTATTTGTTGTTTTGGGGATCTGCTGAAATGATACAAAGGTAAAATATTTCTTGAGGTCATCCACCATCCTCTTGTAAGGAAACAATTTATCATCTCTTGTCTGATATAGATCATTGATCTGGTTGATAATGAGTTGAGAATCTCCATAGATATGTAGTTCAACGATCTTCCACTCAATGGCCAACTTGATCCCATTTACCAAAGCTTCATATTCTGCAATGTTGTTTGTGAAAGGGAAGAGAATCTTGTAAGCTTTTGGAATTGAGTATTTCTGGGGAGTAATAAAAAGTATCCCGGCACCAGAGCTGTGTTGAGTAAAAGAGCCATCAAAGAACATCTTCCATGATTGTTTAGTAAGGTGCATGATTGATTCATCTGGGAATTCTATATGCAGAGGTTGATTATCTTCAAGTGGAGCTTCAGCAAGTTGGTTTGTGATAACCTATCCTTTGATGGTTGTACGTTCCACATATTCAATGTCAAATTCTATAAGGACCATGACCCATTTGGCCAATCTTCCTATAAGCATTGCTTTACTAAGAAGATACTTAAGTGGATCAATCTTGGCTACTAGCTTAATAGAGTGTGCCAACATATAGTGCCTTAATTTTTGTGATGCAAAGACCAATGCTAAGCATGCTTTCTCTATTATAGTGTAATTCATTTCATATGACACCAATGTTCTGCTGATGTAATAGATAGCTTGTTCCTTTTTATTATCATCTTGTTGTGCCAGAAGTGTCCCCAATGAAGTATATGTAGCTAATATGTATAGGATCAGTGGCTTACCTTGAATCAGTGGCATTAATATGGGTGGATTAGAAAGATATTCTTTGGTTTGTTGTAAATGTAGTTCACAATCTTTATCCTAGTTGTATTGAATCCCTTTCCTTAATACCTTCGTGAAGGGTTGAGCTTTGTCAGCTAGCTGAGATATAAAACGCCTTATGGATTGAAGACAACCTTGTAGACTTCTCATCTGACTGATATTCTTTGGTGGAGGCATCTCCATTATAGCTTGGACCTATTCAGGGTCAACCTAAATTCCTTTCTTGGATATTATGTACCCAAGCAATATTCCTGATGTTACCCCAAAAGCACATTTCTTTGGATTTAAGCGGAGCTTAAATCTTTCCATTCGATCTAATATGAGGCCTAGCTCTTGAATGTGTGTAGATCTCTTCATAGTTTTTACTAGGGTGTCATCAACATAATCTTCCATGTTTGTATGCATCATATCATGGAAAATAGTGGTTACTGCTCTTTGGTAAGTTGCTCCTACGTTCTTTAGACCAAATGGCATAACATTCTAGCAGAAGGTTCCCCATGCACATGTGAGAGTTGTCTTCTCTTGATCTTCAGGTGCTATCTTGATCTAATTGTAACTATAGAATCCATCCATTAATGAATACATCTCATATCCAGTAGTCATATCTACTATCATGTCAATGTTGGGTAATAGAAAATCATCTTTTGGACATGCCTTGTTGAGATCCCTGAAATCTATGCAAGCTCTAATAGATTTGTCTACTTTTGATACAAGTACTATGTTGGATATCCATTCTATGTAGTCTATAGCTCTGATAAATCCAGCTTTTAGCAATTTCTCTAGTTCAACCTTGACTAGTAGTGCCCCATGAGGATGCATCTTTCAGAGTTTTTGTTTGACTGGTTTAACTCCTAGCATAATAGAGAGATGATGCATGATGAGATCAGGATCTAGTCCTAGCATATCTGAGTATGTCCATGCAAAGTTGATCCTCTTTTCTAAAAACAGATTGTCATAATCTTTTAACTCTTCTGCTGATAGTGATTGAGCTAAATGAATGATATGTGGTATCTCTTGACTCCCAATGTTCACTGGCTGAGTTGGCTCGATCAATATGGAAGATCTCTCCTAGAAGTGACTTGGTAGTATATCAAGTATCTCACCTTCAGGTGCCTCAGAGAGGTTTTCACCTTTAGGTTCGTCCTTTATTTTCTCTTTTTTAGAGTCTGACACCACCACAATGTGGTTTTCACCATCAGATCTTTTATTCTTATTTTTCTTGTTTTTGTGACTAAGATACTTGATATCTGCTTTAGTCATGTTTTCATTTTGTTCGTTGGCGGAAGAGTACATGGGTTCAACTACATTGAGATAGTAGGCTAGTGTATAGTCATTGGCAAAAGTAGGTACATTCAAGGGTTGGTTATAAAGGGTGCAATCAATCAGTTCTGGATGCATTAAGGATAAGGTTGGAACAGGCTCAAGGGAGTTCACAATACTATCATCATTGTTTCGAACCAACCAGTCGAGTTCTAGAAGAGTACCTTGCATATGTGTCTCGAGACCAAGAAGAGTTACGACATGATTATTGTTATTCATGTTAGTATTTTTTTGACCTAATTCAACCGACCTACTTCTAGCATCGTTACCTACTTCAGTCTGGGCTACATACCATCGTATAACAGTAGACAGTATCTATTCATTCATGATAGAGTAGTCATAATGCATTGTTGAATAGTTATTGTCATAGACAAAGCTCCTATCTGAGTCATCAGAGTCATAGGATGGAGTTGCTAACTCATCTTCAAGTAGTTTAGTGAAGGCATATATAGTATCAACAGCCACATCCTTGATGCTACAAGTTCCTTCATGATTTGGTTCATTGATTTCTTCCATTTGACACACTTGTGGACATGACTTTGACGGTTCTGTTAATCCATGTCATCTATTCCATTCAGCTTCTTCTAGACTGATTAACTGGTTCTTTTTTGGAGCTTCTAGTTCTTCTTGTGTAGTTCCATACTTGATTTGTCCTATCTCATTAGGAGGGTTGGTAGGTGAAGGAATTTCTAGTGTCTTTTCTTTCTTTAACTGTCATTCATAGTTTTCTTATCCTTTTAGTCTGATTTCTTCTATTTCCTTTTGCATTCTTAGGTGTATCAGTTCTTGTGCATCATTTTTAATAACTCTGGATTATTTAGGGGTGTTTGTAGTAGATGTATCTGAGAGATGGTCAGGACCCCATTCATACTCATTTGAATCAGTTTATGAATCATCTACCTATTGTCTTCCAGTATATGTGACTAGAATGTTTAGTGGTGCAAACAATTCTTTGATTCTGTATACTTCATCTCTCATATCCTCTGGGACTTCTACTTCCAGTGGTATTATAGCTGATATAATTGGAACTTGATTACCATCTGTTTCCTCTCTCTGGGTGGGCAATTCTTTTTGTTCACCGTTACATTCCTCCTGAGTTTGTTGAGTATCAATTTCTTGTGTTGTTAAAGGTAGTACCTTTTTCTTCCACTTACATTGATGGTGAGATGTGTGCTTCTGATCTGATGACTTTCTTGGATCATACCCCAGCCCAGCTTTATCATTGGCAGACTTAGTTTGTACTTGAATAGGTTCAACAATACTTTTTTGACATTTGCCAAGAGGACCAATACCTGAATATGCCATGCGTTGAAGCATCTTATAGCCTCAACCATATTGTGTTGGAGAAATCTCACAATGTCGTATTTCTTTATCTGCACTATCTTCTTTGAAGAGCGATTTAAGGACATCATCCCCTTCTATTTCACCTGCAAGAGAAGTAGAGGACTGTATAAAGGTGCCATCATAAATGACTTTTGGAGTTGAAGTTTGTGGCTTCATACCCTCTGATGGTTTTCCTGTCTGTCTTGGTGATGGAGGAAGAGATGTTAGTGAGAGTATAGGCTCTATCTTGTAACCATCCATGCCAGTGTTTGTGATTCTCAGTTTTTTTTCCAAATCTTTCAGCAAAGATTTTGAACTTTTAGCTGTAGAAGCTGCTCTATTATTAGGAATAAAAGCATCAGCACCCTGTGTTAATGCATTGCAGGTATAGCTTGTATCGGTCGGAATACTGACTTCTATTCCATTATAGGGAAATTTCAGGCATTGATGATATGTAGATGGTACTGCTATCTTTTCATGATTCCATGCCCTACCCAGTAAGATGTTGTATGAAAGATGAAGATCCAAGACTTGAAAAATGACATCTCTTTCCACAGGTCCTACTTTGATTGGTAATGATACCAGTCCCTTAGAAGTTCTTTCCTCTTCATCATAAGCCTTGATTGTTATCTTCTTTGCTGGATCAATGACATTCTCAGAAAATCCCAGCTGTGTTAATAGATTGTAGGTACAAATATTCAACCCAGCACCTCCATCTATCAAAACATGTTTAACACAGTGTTTATGAATCATGGCTTTAATGTGTAATGGCTGGTTATGTGGGTGACTCAGTGAATTATAATCTTCTTCAAAGAATGTGAGATAATGGGGTGAGGTCAAGTGACCTACCATAGATTGAAACCGATCTACATCCAAATCTTTAGGGACATTGGTGGTGAGTAGAGCCTTGTCCAGGACCTCTTTATGAGCAGAAGAGATCTTAAGCAGTTCTAAAATGGAGATTTGAGCATTGGTTCTCTTCAATTGTTTGACAATACTATAACCAGGAGAAGACGATGAGGCTGGTTGTTTTGATTTAGCCATGATTGTGTCTATTTATCTATTTGGCAGTTTTGATGTCATTTGATCAAAAGTTGGGGGACTAGCTCCTGGGAGAGAAATCTTCCTTTGAGCATGAGTCATAGCATTAGCAGCTTGTGCTTAATTTTGGTGGTCTGGGACTTTGATCACATTGCAAAATTCAGCTTGAGCAGATTCAATCATGTTGATCATATTATCGTTGTTAGTGTAAGTATAATTGACTCTAGCGCCTCCCTTGGATTTTGAGGAATCTCCTTGTTCATAAGTGAGTAAGGGATCTTTAAAGGCCTTATGATCAGCATTAGTTGCATGATTTCCAACAATGATCTTTCCTACATCAATGAGATCTTGGATTTCATGTCAGAGTTTCATGCAGTGGTTTGTGTTATGTCCCTTGTTCCGATGGTAGTCACAGCATTCGTTTTCTCTCCACCATTTGGGTCTAATTTCTGGGTCATATGGTCTGGAATTGTCTAGCAATGTTATTAGATTATTTGCTAATAAAGTTTTAAAATTTGATTCATATGACTCATCTAGAGGAGTAAACTCACGCTTAGGCTTTGAGACCCAAGGTTTGTCTTTAAACCACTCTCTTGTTTTCTTTGGGGGATTTTCCGTTGTAGTTTCAGTTGCCTTGAGTGCTTGTGTGCCACTGGCCAAGTTAAATATTGTGGATTTTGTTTATGCTTGGATAGTATCTACCACTCCATCACTAACGATGTTCTTGTTGCTGTCTTTGCCATATTTCCAGTATTTACTATTTTCTTTAGAGCTAGAACCTTGCAATGTTTCTTTCCAAAGTGATATATCTCCCTTTTTGATAAGCATGTCTTCCATTCTGAGGGCATTATCTACCATTTTGTTGAATGAAGGGTGTACTTGCATCTGGACACTATATTTCAATTCAGGGACTAAGTTGTTGATGAAGATATCCATTTTCTCAAGATCTGGGATAGTCCATGAATATCTAGAGAACATCTTTCTCCATCGTTGGAGGAAAGTGAGAAAGGGTTCTCTTGTCTTTTGTCTGGTATTGCAAAGCTCTATCATAGTGCCTGGGTGACGAATGTTGTATGAGTATTGTTGTAAAAATAGTTGGATTAGTTCTTCAAATGTTTTTATTCCTTTGGGTAGGCTTGCGAACCATTCCATTGCTTGACCCCCTAAACTCCTTGGGAAAAGGCATATGAGGTATGTTTGATCATGCATAAACTCCATACAAGAAGCAAAAAACTCTCTGACATGATCTTGAGGGTCTGAGGTACCATCGTATTTATCAAATTTTGGGATCTCATCTCGTGAAGGAAATGGAGACATGTAGAGGTTTTTGTCAAATGGGAATGGGCATATTGTGTCTAAAGAATATTGTTTTGGCATCTTATCTTTGTTTTCTATTCTTGTGACTGCTGTTTGTAATGCTTGCATTTCTTTGCTCATTTTTCCCCATGGTGTGTCTTCCTCTTTAGCAATGAGGGCCTCCACATTATAACCAGTAGGGAGTTTGGCACCTTGTTTTGCTAATTCTAGGAAATAGTCTTATTTTTCCCTAGCCACGATGACCTTCATCATTTTCTGGAATTTATTATTATTCTAACATCTATGTACTTCATCTTTAGAAGGTTCAGGAAGCTCAAATTCAGTTGATGAATCGCTATCAGTGGCATGATTGCTGAAGTCATCATGAATGTTTTGTTTATTAGCTTCTCTTTCTTGTCTTTCCCCAAACATGGTGGGAGATAGGGGCTGACCAAAGATTGGTATGTCGTAAATTGGTATCTGTGACAAGGACAGTTTATTGTAAAAGGGGTTTTCCACAAAGAATGGATTGTCTTTTGACACAAAGGGTGTTTCTTTTTCTTTGTCCTTTTTGTTGCGAGAATTTTTGGTTTGAACAGGCATTTTGTAACCGATAGAACCAAGAGTGAGATGTGTTGCAGAAGTCAAGATCAAATTGTAGCTAGTAGTTCGTTTAACGTAGTAATTAAGAGAAGTAAATTAAGATCGGGTCTAGTTTTAGGAACGATCTATCCTATGTAAGATGTTATCCAAGTTGACTTAGGTTTGATAAAATGTTTGTTTGAACTAGCTTAAAGATGATCGACAAAATCGTGCAACGCAATGGCAAAGGTACACTATCAAGGTTGTTTATGCTCAGGAGGATGATAACCAATTTTAGGCTCACTGTAGACTATTTTGGATTGGCAAAATCAGAGACTCGTATGACATAATTTATGAGACCGTACGATAGTTCAACAAGTTCAAGACAACAACAATTCTGTTTCGTATGAGTTGCTGCCTAGTACCGTATGACAAATGGGTAAGTCTCAGATGACAAATGATTCTATTTGGTTCCGTTTCATACGACATAGGATTTAGCTTAAACAATAGACTATTTGGTTTTGTACGACACAAGATTGGACTTAGGATGACAATTTAGTATACTCATACGACATAGGATATGGTGCAAGACGACAATTCAGCAGACTCGTACGACTATTCACAGAGCAGAGACTAAAAATTTTGAGTTTCTCAATGGTTGGTTTTGACACAGACAGAGTTTATCACTGAGTTGTTTGATCTATTTGATTTGTTTTCTCTAGTTTCAATATTTCAATTTTTTTAATTCCAAGGATGAAAACACAGAAAACACACAAGATATGTAATATTTCAAGCACAACACGCTAACCCTATGGAAGTTGGCTTAGAGAAGAAAACCTTTGCTTGCTGACTTAGGTACACACCCAATAGCTAATTAGAATATGGCCACTGAGTCTCACGCAATGTATTCTCAACACCATATTAGCCGACTCCAAACACTAATGGGGGCACGATATGGCAAGTGTCTTGGGAGAGTTACTATTTCTCTTGCACAAAGATTATCAACCTTTCGAAGGTGAATCGGGTAGCTTCTACTTTATAGTTCTTAATCAGGAATTTCATTTGAAATTACCCCTTGAAGTCACGCAAGCATGATTGAGGCCTATAGCCCGATAAGGTACCGAAACAAGTTGTAGTCACGTAAACGCGATTAAGACCGTGAGGCCCTACAAAATCCCCGATATGAGAGATCTCAAAGAGAAAACTCAAATAATCCCATCCTATAAGACTTTAATCATCAGAGACCTATTTATTATAGTAAGTTGGAATGCTCAGGTCCAGTTGTACTCACTTGGGTCCTTCTCATAGGGTGATTACTTTTTCCCACTGTGACAAGCCCGCTAAAGGTACACAAATCTCAAAATTTAGAAAAAAGCTTCGAGGGTCTAGATTTTTGATTGTCTATAAAAGACAAGAGCATACTCTCCTACCTCTTAGATTTTTCTGAAAACATGAAAGATAGATTTGTTCTTTAACCAGATAGCAATTTAAGTGCCTAAAAAATGAATTTAAAGAATACACGATGTTTGGTTGATTCTCTTTAGGCAACTTGTAAAAACAACGCATCAGTAGTCATGTTGTTTTCATTCTTTGATAGGCGTATGTTTGATTTGATAGATTCTTTTACAAGCATCCTGCAAGAAATTGGTCAAGCTATAAAAATCTTAGGCAGATAGAAGACAATCCAGGGTCAGTGTTAGCATCATCAAAATTTAAGAAAAAATCCTGAAAGGTAATCTGTTTTTAATCTATCAGAAAATAGAATCGTAAGACAATATTCATAAAACATAATGACAGAATAGTTTTATCGTACGAGTTAGAAACCAGCATAGAACAACAAAAAGATAGCATAAGCAGTATGTCGTACGAGTTAGGAATCAGCATAGAACGACAAAAAGATAGCATAAGCAGTATGTCATACGAGTTAGGAATCAACATAGAACGACAAACTATAAGAAAATCAATATGTTGTACGAATCCATATTCCGATTTGTATGACAATTTAAAGGATATGATCTTGTTTCATACGATAAACTGCAGGTGTCAATATAATGTCATACGATGTAGTGAAATTGCTCGTACGATATTTTGCATAGGCTGTATGGACGAAACCTGCAGGATAAAAAAAATGATTTGAGGCCAAAAAGTAGTTTTCTGCCCCACGGTGGGCGCCAGAAATGTGTGTGTGAAAAGTGGACTAGGAATCTATATCTGCAAAACACAACACTTCGATCAAGTCATTACATGTATGGTTAATTAGATATAATCAATGAATAATAAACCATAACAAATCAACCCATTGCCTTCTAAAAGATGCGAGTATAAGATTGCTCTCAGATCATAAGCAATACCAGTGACTAGACAACATCAAGACGAAGGATTTTATCTATATGAACATGATGAATGCTAGATGAATGCAATATTAATCTAACGAGATTCTTGCAATATTAAGCTAAATGATTTAAGCAATGTGAAATAATTAATATGCAATATATCAATGAGTCTAGAGCAAAAACAGTATAATAACGATGTATTCTCTAGCCTCCTTTGAATGAGAGATGAGCCTGATTTTATAGAAAAATCAGAAAGAAACCAACGGCTAAGATCAAATGATGAAGAGCGGTCAATATTTTCCAAGAGGAAGCACAATCTAGGTGAATTGATGTGATTGGATGCTTTTCTCAGTTTTAAAGGAAATTGAACTAAAATTAAGATAAAATCAAGAAAAAATTGATTTATTCTCTATTTCATTCAATTTTAAGATTTAATTGTTTTAATTGCTTTCTTTGAGATTATTTATCAATTTTTAATTTGTTTTTCAAGATTATCTCCAATTGATTTCTTTTCTCAAATTTTTAATTTTTTTTTGTCAATTAATTCCTTTTTTGATTTATTTCCTTTTTTGAATATTTGTGCTCAATTGATTTATTTAATTAAATTCCTATTTTTGATGATTTAATGGTAAATTGATTTATTTAATTAAATATGCTAGGATATTTAATAAAATAAATAAGATAATTGTTTCAAATGATTTTCTTGGAATGATTTAATTAATTAATATTGGTTGATTAATTTTGCCATGTGACATTTGATGATTAAAGAATTAATTATGTGCTCAAGATTTACTAAATTGCCTTTGGTTAGGACCTTGGTGACGTTGTCAAGATTAGGGGCTCATGGTTTAGATGACCATTTTTGGGGTATTACAGATGCTATAACGTTTGTGTCTATATAGTGAATAGATGTCAAGCAAAAGGTGTTAATAATATAATATATATGAAACATGGAGTGATAAAAAGTGTAGTGTTGTTCATCTAAGAGTATTTGGATGTGTCACATATGCACATGTCCCAGATGATTTTAAAAAGAATTTAGATAACAGGGATAAAAATATATTTTTGTAGGATATAATGAGGACACCAAATCTTACAAGTTGTATATAATCCTATAATTGAAAAAGTGATAATCAATAGAGATACATAGTTCATAGAAGAAGCATTAAATGAAAATTTGTAGATAATAATGAATATTTGAACAAGTTTCTTGCAAGCAGATAAAGAATTATTAATTCCAATAGGTACTCCTATGGTAAATCATTCCCCACTTATTCATTCTCAACAAAATGGTTCATAAGTGACACTATCAAGTAGAAGGATAGTTTCACACATTTAGGCTGGTACTACCTTAAATAAATACTAAACATCATATGTGGTAGGAATTTTTGGGTTAGGACCATCAAGTCCACATTCTTCAAGATCTATTTCAAGTGGTATGTCAAACCCAATATTGAAAAAATAAAGGAGAAAAAAATTATTTAAGGGGTGTCTATGATGAAAATGAAGGGGAACATAATATTAGTTTTTTTCTCCTTTTTTCTTATTTTCACAAGTTAATGATCCAATTCACTTTGAAGATGCAAATTAAGATGAAAGTTGAGCACAATCCATGGATGAATAAATTATTTCTATGAAAAATAATACATGTGTTATAATGGATCTTCTAAAAGTAAAATATGAGGTAGGAGTATAGTGGTTTTATGAGACAAAGATAAATGTCAAAGGAGTTGTGCAAAATTATAAGAGAAGATTTGTAGCAAAAGGGCTATTCACAAGAACCTGAAGTTAAATATAATAAAATGTTTTCCCTAATAGCTCATTGGGACATAGGAAGAATGATATTAAAAGTTACAACTCATAACAAGTGGTTAGTATATCAAATTGATGACATATATGCGTTTCTAAATGGTTTCTTAAAATAAGAAGTATATATGGAGTAGCCACAATAATATGAGGTTTTAGTCCATAAACACAAGGTCTAAAGACTTAAAAAGGTACTCTATGGATTCAAGCAAGCTCCTAGATCATGGAATAGTAGAATTCATTCTTACCTCTTATAGAATGGCTTCCTAGATGCAAAAATGAGCCTACATTACAAAAAGATGAACGAACAAGGTTAAATTATAATTATATATTTGTATGTTAATTACTTTACATTCACATGTGATTTATAAATTGACTTGTTCAAAGGGGCCATGAAGAAATAATTTTAAATGACTAATTTGAATCTAATCAAGTATTTTCTTGTAGTTGAGGTCAATCAAAGTGAAAGTGGCATATTCACCTCATAAATCAAATATTTCAAAGATGTTTTGAAAATGTTCAATATTATAAATTATAAGTTAGCACTAGCACTAATTGTGACATATTTAAATTTAAACAATAATGACAAGGAATCTTAGAATGCAACATTGTAAAAAAGACTCATTAGTAGGTTAATGCACTTGAATGCCACACAGGAAAATATAATGGATGGTACAAGTCTTATTTCAAAGTTTATGGAGTCTCCAAATAATTTCATTAGAAAGCATGAAAAATAATTTTGAGATATGTGAGTGGAAATAGAAATCATAAAATTCAATAATCAAGGTTGAATGAGTTCAAACTCATAGAGTATATAGATAGTTCTTGTGTAGGTAGAATTTATTATAGGAAGGGACATCTAGTTATGTATTGCATTTTGAAATAAGTATAGCATCATAGACATCCAAAAAATAACTCATTTTCACTCTTTCATTGGCAAAAGTAGTTCATATGTAGTAGTAATAGGAGAAGCATGTTAAAAAATTGGATGAGAAGAGTCTTAACAAATTTGAGGCACAAAAGGGAAGAAACAAAAAAAATTTGTGACAACAATTTAGTGATTGTACTATCCAATATTCTTGTATTTTACAAGAGGAAAAAACATATATGAAGTTATTCACTTCTCCAAACAAGTTCAAAATATGATTAAAGCCATAAATTAATTACAAGTTATACAATACTATCTACAAGATATCATGCATTCACATGTGGCAAAAATTCCTATGTCAATGAAAGAATTACTACAAAAAGTGAGCATCCAAATCATTTTTATAATTCATTAACTGAATAAAATGTATTGATAAGAATTCAATGAGAGATATTGTAAAAATTTTACATATGCAAGGTTAACCCAAAAAATAGTTAATGTGAGTTTATATAATAATTATTTCATTTACAAAGAAAGAAAGACAATGAAGTAGGACACATAAACAAACATTAGGTAACACCTTTAATGATAAGAACACAATTATATTGAGAGGGGGTATGGATCAGTATAATAATATTTTCTAATTTTTAAAACTTAATACCACAACAATATCAATTTTTCCAATATCATTCACATAAGATCTAACAATTATGCAACACAATAATAACACATGATTTGTGTACAAACTCTTACGAGAGAAAACCCAACAAAATATTTCAACTATAAGTTCTTTTTTACAAACTTCGTAGGAACCCACCCACATGCAACACCAATCCTTGCAATTCATAGGAACCAACCTACTTGAGGCACCAACCCACATGCAACACCAATCCCCGCAATTCATAGGAACCAACCTACTTGAGGCACCAACCCACACAACTAAGCACCAACTTAGTAAGAGACATCAATCTCTTATAAATTGGAAGGCACCAACCTCTCCAATACCTACTCAAAAACTTCACTTATTTTCTTCAATTCTACCTTAAAATATTTCACTAATACATTTGGCCTAAAATTCCGACAAAGGTTTCTGACGGAGAAGGCATATTGTGACCAAATTTGATTTTTTTTTTAAATGCCCGCATTCATCAGAATTTCGATGATAATTCAACATTTTGTTTTGACAGAGAAGGAATTGGCAATGAAATTTGTGCTTTTTTGAAAAAAGTGCCTGCATTCATCGAAATTCCAACGACCACAAGCATTACTTTAAAAAAAACCAAAAAAAAAAACCAAGTCATTTGATAAACATTAATCTCGTCTCTTCGTCCCGTCAACCTCTACCATATTCACCAAAAAAATGGGCATTACAAGGAGGGAAATAGTTTTGGATTGTGGTGCCACCAAGATCTGGTTGAAGAAAAAAGGTAGGGTAATCAACCAATTCATTCACAGGATGTTTTCTTGAAGAAAAAATCGTTATGTTTGTGACAATGTGTTGAATTTGCTTTATGTAGTGATGAAATTGTTTGAATTTTACATAGGAGGTTGCATTTGTGTTGGTTTATGATTAACTTTTATCTTTATTATAATGAATTTTCCTGCTCAATTTTTTTTTTCCCTAGCTCATATTCAATCTGGTAGAAAAAGAGATAAACAAGATTGATTTGGATGGTTGATCAAATGAAATGATCAATTATCCTCTTTATAGGCATAACCTCTTAGGGATGATCCTAATTAAGGAGCGGGATGACCTAAACCTGCATGATCAAATAGGGAATAACACAAATTGTGCCACTCTTGTATTTGACATCCGTTGGAAGTGGCCTGAATGTAGGCTCTAGCTGAGGAGCTTACCTTGGGTATGGATGCTGGTATATATGGCTGTGATAGAAACTCCCCGCATTCTTCAACATTAGGATTTGATCCTCAGCGGTTGCACCATTGACTAGGTAAGGGTCCTATGGGACCCAAATGATGAGACCTCGGTGACTTGGGAGGATGCAACAAAGATTAGAGAGTTGTATTCTTATTTGTTTTAGGCTTCCTGGAGTAAGCCTAGTTTTAGGGGGGGAGAATGTAGTACCCCTCCTCGTTTGAACTTATTAGACTCATATTTTATTATTGTTTACTTTAGACATATGACATTATTTCATGCTTTATCTGGATATGAGATGCATAATTTATTTGCAGTATTTTAGTACTTGTGATTTCTGGCATTTTATGGATTATTGCTATGTACTGACACTTTATTTTATCTATGCAATGTGAAATTATATGTTGCGTGTTTGTGAGTGTATTGGATGCAAGGGGAAGATTTTCCTTCACTCACTCCGGTGAGACATGGAACATTGTGATTCTCCTTCATCGGTGTGCATGCCGTGTTTTCTATACTGTATATATGCATGTGTGGTTCGGTGATGCAGGTACAAGTACCGGGTAGGTATGAGGTATTGTCTCCACCTAGCTTCACAGGTTTGAGCATGCCTTATATTTGTCTGATGGAAATGGAGGAGGTAGTAGTTGACCCTATGTGAGTGTCATCAGTTGGTCGTCCTGTCAGTTTGTTCAGCCTTCGTATTTTGTCGTTTGACCTTTTTATGAGTCTTTGCTTGGGGTTTGCTCAGTTTGTGTGTTTAGTGGATTTAATTAATTAATTAAATTTATGGAGTTATCTCATAGTTGGTATTTTTTTGAATTATGTATTTATGCATTGAGATTAGAAATTTAATTAATTAAAAAGAAGTTATTAAATTAAGTTGCTTTAATTTTTTGTATGTATGATCTATGGGAAAATAAATGCATTGGAATACTTTGATTCTTTCATTATAGAATTTAGATGTATGTGTAGGTTTTATCTTAAGCATTCAATTTTCCTAATTAGATGGACAATTGGATTAACCATGGTGTCAATATAATCTATAAATTAATCATCGTTGGTAACCCTTAGGAAATCATGTGTTAGACTTCCGCTGTGTTATTAAACATGCAATTGTTATAATTAATGCACTTAATCGAAAAACAACACAACTAAGCAACTAAAGGGTGAAATATTTATTTTTTTAAAGATTAAGTGCATTAATTATAACAATTGCATGTTTAATAACATAACAGAAGTCTAACACATGAATTCCTAAGGGTTACCAATGAAGATTAATTCACAGATTATATTAACACCATGGTTAATCCAATTGTCCATCTAATTAGGAAAATAAAATTCTTAAGATAAAACCTACACATACATCTAAATTCCATAATGAAAGAATCAAAGTATTCCAATGCATTTATTTTCCCATAGATCATACATACAAAAAATTAAAGCAATTGAATTTACATACATTCACCGATATAATATTACAATATTCATAAATACATGGCTTCCAAAAATACCACGGAATCTAAAAGTTACAATATCAAGGTTACATAAAAGTTTGATACAATGACCACAAGGTCTCAACTGAACAATGATCACGAACAAGAGCTAGTACATGAACCACGAACCAAGAAACACCAGCGAAGCCTTTCCTTGCTTGAAGATATAATCCAAAACATCCGATGGGAAGTGGCACTACCACCCGACCATGTGACCCCAAAATGGAACCACCCCACCATGCTAGGAGATAGTAGAAGACCCTCAAGCAAGAAAAATAAGACAAGTATGATAGAACTACATGACTCTGCAAACATCGATGTGACTCAACTCACAAACACTAGTGACTCTAAGGAGAGAGTTCCATCACATGGCTTAAGGTGGTTACCCTAGTAGGCCTCCATAGGTCTTGGTCCCCATCCTGGGTTATCCTGGTAACCTCTCCCGAACCTCTGGCTCCATCTAAGCTTCATGCAGACCCTACCAATCCTTTCATGAAGACAAGGTGATAAGTTTTCCATTCTAGGCCTTCTCACCACATCCTAAGCCTATACAAGCACTCAACCATGTGTGAGGCATATTATCTTAATTAATATTTAATCTACCCACCCCCTAATCAATTATTAGGTTATCACTTCTTAAATGACTTTCAAGGGGTTATCCTGCCATCCACTTCAGGTGTGGCCCCCGCTTGAAAGCCACTCTCTCTCATAGGACACTAACAAGAAAGGTCTCTCTACGAGAACTCTATGGCGAAACAGACAGCCATATCTAATCCTGACAAACCATAGGTGAAGGATACACAATCACTAACCCAGGATTGACCATCTAGAACAAAACACACAATGGCTCATATCAATAGGGTTATACAACAACACCTGACCATGGGGGTATATCAACATATGACATAACGAAAACTCAACTACAATTGCAATGAAATTAAGTTTGACTACAAATACCATTTACACAAAATCCTAATATAGGCAATCTTTTCTTTAAATAGCCAAAAGCATAAAATACTTGCAATTAAAGATTTTCCAGAAAATAAAAAAATACAACTATATTAATACAAGGAAATCAATGTTGTCATTTGTCCAATAAGGTTAAATCAATCACATAAAAATTAATCTCCTAATGTATTTCCAAGCATAAATATAGAATATAAAATTATAAGCTTTTCTGGAAATAAACAAACTCTGAATTAATTAATTATATATATATATATATATAATATAATTATAAGAATATATATATACACGTATATATATCATATACCTATAATCATATTACAAAATATATATGAACACATGAATTAATTTTCACAGTATTAAAATAATACTTAAATGACATAATGCCCATAATTAAAAAACTTATATATATATATATATATATATATATATATATATATATATATATGCATAATAAATTAATTAAAAACCAAATTACATAACACTGGCATGGAAAACGAATGTACCATATTCTGGAATGCGCCAAATTCAACCCAGGAAAAAGTGAATCATAATAACTCCCTGCTACATTTCGGGGTCACATGGTCGGGTGGTAGTGCCACTTCCCATTGGATGTTCTGGATTGTATCTTCAGGTGAGGAAAGGCTTCGCTGGTGTTTCTTGGTTCGTGGTTCATGTACCAGCTCTTGTTTGTGATCATTGTTCAGTTGAGACCTTGTGGTCATTGTATCAAACTTTTATGTAACCTTGATATTGTAACTTTTGGATTCCATGGTATTTTTGGAAGCCATGTATTTATGGATATTGTAGTATTATATTGGTGGAATGTATGTAAATTCAGTTGCTTTAATTTTTTGTATGTATGATCTATGGGAAAATAAATGCATTGGAATACTTTGATTCTTTCATTATGGAATTTAGATGTATGTGTAGGTTTTATCTTAAGCATTTCATTTTCCTAATTAGATGGACAATTGGATTAACCATGGTGTTAATATAATCTATGAATTAATCTTCGTTTGTAACCCTTAGGAAATCATGAGTTAGACTTTTGTTGTGTTATTAAATGTGCAATTGTTATAATTAATACACTTAATATTTTTTTTTTAAAAATATTTCACCCTTTAGTTGCCTAGTTGTGTTATTTTTCCTTAAGGGTTCTTGGCGGGGCATTACACTCCCTGTTGGAGGACCATTAGACCACTATGTAGTGATCGAGTGTCATTTTTTGTCGGTGTTTTGGAAAGGAGGATAAGCGTACCCTGATAGGAACATGGTATAAAATGGAAGCTGAGAGGTATAAGGTTATGAGGTGTGGGTTAGGATAAGACAGGGAGGTAAGTGATGAAGGATGTAATGGTGAAAGAGTAAGTTAGGATATGTTAGGGGTTTGTAAGGTAGGAAAGTGAATGGGGGGAGATAAAAGGATGTGAATGATGGAATGGGGTTAGGTAGGTGAAGTAAAAGTAAATGTGTATGAGGTTAAGGTTTAGGATAGGATGTAGGAAAGTGAAGGAGGTTAAGAGAGGGGATATGAAAGGTAGATGGAAGGTAATAATGATAGGAAGTGAGGTAAAGGTTATGAGGAGTGGGTTAGAAAATAGAGTGTAGGAAATGGAAGGAAGGGTCATCCATGCCATAGTTCTTCAAGAGGAGCACATTCACATGAGGGACAAGAAGAGTCATTTCATACCGCAGTGTACCTCCTTAAACCTTCCACCAACACCAAACTCTTTCCCAATCTCACTAATGGACTAACTCAACTCACTGTCAAATTGTGACAGTCAATGCAAGGTTTAGGACAATTGTAATTAGGATCTTCTAATTATGGTGGGGCCTAGCCAACATAGGGTTATATGAGGTAGGGATAAGTTCAATAGTGATGTGTATTATATTTTCATCAAAGTTTCCTATTAGTGTTACTTTGTATCAACATTAACCACTTATTGTCATTTCATTATAATCAGTTTGTTATTCCTTATAAGAATTTGCAGTATTACCATAATTTGCATAACTTGAATTTGATTGTATTATGTATTCTTCATATTATGTGTAGATATATATATTTATAGTATATGTCTGGCAGTAACGTTGTGTTATTTTAATGTTGTTTGAATAAATAGATAAAACTTACCTTCTTAACTTAATATGATATTAACTGTCATTGACTTGATTAAGAACATCTTAATTTATATTCAATGATGCACAAATCTGAATTTAAATATGTATATCATACTAGCTGATATATACTCTAATGCTAACTCAGGAAATTCATGCTTATACGTACCTGACATTGAACTTACCCCTGTCTTTATCCCTGGTGGTAGACTATCATTATTCATCTTGTATATTCTCTCTAAACTTGGGCATTAAGGTTGTTCTATGCATTATCACATGACCATTTTTTCTTGTTCTTAGGGTTGCCTATTTCTCTAAACATGATTAAGCTTTTTCACTATGTTGACTACCACCTTTAATGGATTTCCATTATGAAGACTTATTACTATTGCCCTCTTTGACTGTCACAAGATGACTAAAATGTTTGCATAGATCTAGGACTAGTAAGATCCTTATATAGTTACTAGGAGTCATGTCAGAGACACATAAAAGCATGATACCCAAGTTAGTAAGATCCTCTAATACTTAATCATAGATCGCATTCTAACAACAAATAGAAGGTCATATCTTGGTAGCCTAGCTAGTCCATGAGTAGTAGCTCAAAATGTTATCAAAGCTAGGTTAGGTTAGGAGACCCAAGAACCTATAATGTGTCTTATAATGGGTGTTGAAAATAATCTACACTCAAGCCAACAATGGAATGGTAAGAAAGGGGGCAGTAGCTCGATGGTAGAGAAATTTATTAACAAATAGAATGCCTTAAGTTGGATTCCTATCTATTTTATGAGTATTATCTTAACATTTTCATCTATAAATAACATCTACTCCCACCTCTACCATAGATCCAACTTCCACCATTTCTCCTTCCACAACCTCTAGTCACCTTCATGTACCAAAGCCACTAGTGCCACACCTTTAGTACTTACATCCTTCACTTATCATCCACCATAAGGCCTATTTATCAAATTTATTTCTACATGTAAAATCCATATGCACGATGGAATGACAATTGGTAGATGTAAAAGCCATATTCCATAGCCTTTGCTAAAATCCTTTCTACTAGTGCCAAAATGCGAGGTTTCTAACAGGATGCGACATCCATCAAAGCATAATAGAGATGAGATTTCTAACAAGATGGTAGATCAAACAATGTAGGAAAGAATCGATTAAAAATAAATACAAGATTGCATTTTATAGAGTTAACTTAATTTTGTCTTTTTGTGGCATTGAACTTCATAGTGTTTTAAAGAAGATATCATAGTTTTTCCAAAAAATGTCAAAAACTTGCCTAGTGTTTACCGAGAGGAGTAAATAGTATATAGTTTGGTCTCCCATGCATATAAATTCACCCAAATGTGTGGGAAGACCTTTGTTCATGCTATGTATCATATTATGTTATGTGCAGGGCTCCAAATTAGATTTGGTACGTGTTTGGGCATGAGGATAGTCTGATATTTCTATGTATCAAACAGTAAAAGGCAGTAAGAGTGAAGAATTTGGTGGGAAGACCAAGTGATTGGTATTTTGAAGTTGTTGATAATAGAGAGAGGGGTGAGGTGACCCTATGCAACATTTGGAAGGGTTTGTGGATCAAAACCAAATGAAATAGATTAAATTTCTATGACTGTCCTAAGGGTATTGGTTGTCATAGTCATAGTTTTACTAGTGATATTGTTTTTGTTTTGATAGAGTTGTGTTTGTAAACCCAAGTGTGGACATACAAGTTTAGGAAGAATAGAGACAAATCTTGTTATTATGCTAATGAAGGAGTTACTGATAATTCTAATGAGGATCCGGCTAACAATGGGATTTTGTCCCTATAATAGAAGATCAACCGACACGTACTGTTCAACCAATAGAGAAAGCCCTGATAGCTAAAGTTGAAGATAAGGATGAATGGATTATTGATTTAGGATATTCACATCATATGACTGGTGATAAGAGTAAATTCTTAACCTTTCAGGATTATAATGGAGGTCTAGTAAGATTTGGAGATGATAAAGCTTGTTTGATCAAAGGAAAAGGCATTATATCTCTTGATGGTAACCACAATACTGATAATGTTTACTATGTTGAAGGTTTGAAGCATAATCTTTTGACTGTTGGTCAATTAGTTGAGAAAGGATTTCAGTTACAATTCAAGAATGGTAAATGCAAAATCTTAAAACGAACTGGTTTGGAAATTGCAACCGGTAATTGGACTAGAGGTAATATCTTTCATTTGAACAACAATGAGAAAGCTTGTTTGATTGCACATATTGATGAAAGTTGGTTATGGCATAAAAGATTTTTTCATGTAAATCTTGATTCCATTGTGAAAATCAGTACTACTAAGGCAGTTAGAGATTTACCTAAAATTGTTAAACCTCACAATCCGGTATGTAAGGAATGTCAATTTGGAAAGCAAGTTAGAGAAACTTTCAAGAGTATTCCAGAGAAGTCTAACAATGTTCTTGATTTAATTCATACTAATTTATGTGGTCCAACAAGAAGTAGAAGTATATAAGGAGATAGGTATTTTATGCTAATCATTGATGACTATTCTAGAATGTGTTGGGTTACTTTTCTCAGGGATAAATTTGAAGCATTTGGGAAATTCAAACTATTCAAGGTGATGGTAGAAAATGAAACTGGCAAGAAAATCAAATGCTTGAGATCAGATCAAGGAGGTGAATTCACATCTAAGGAATTTAATACATTATGTGAAGTGAATGGGATCAAAAGACAGTTACCAGCACCCCAGACACCCCAGCAGAATGGAGTTGTGGAAAGGAAAAATAGAACTATATTGGATGCAGCTAGAAGTATGATATCAGAAGAAAATCTACCTCATATGTACTAGAGAGAAGCAGTCAATACAACAATTTATACATTCAATAGAGTTCACATCAGAAGTGAAATAGGTAAGACCCCACATGAACTATGGTTTGTTAATACTCCTACTCTTAAATATTTTAGAATATTTGGAAGTAAATGCTATATTAGAATAGATGAGTATATTGGAAAATTTGATCCTAGAAGTGATGAAGGAATATTTCTTGGTTATTCATCTAAGAGCAAGGCATATAGATGTTTTAAGAAGAGATTGCAGAAAATTGTTGAGAGTACAAATGTGAAGATTGATGAACAGTTTAGAGGAAATTCAAGGTACACAGACTCTGAACCAGCAATAGAGATAATCACAAATGAACCTGTAGTGAATACACCAATACAAAATGGTGGTCCAGTGACACTGGCATCATCTGGAGATTCAATAGTCACTGAAGAACAACAACAAGTAAAAACACCCCGGTGTGTAAGATTAAATCATTCTGAAGATCAGATTATTGGAAACAAATTTCAAGGAGTTATGACTAGAGGAAGATTGGCAAATGAAGAGGTATGTCTTATTTCTCAAATTGAACCTACATCAATTAATGAGGCATGTGAAGGTAAATATTGGATTAAAGCTATGCAAGATGAATTGGAACAAATTGAAATGAATAACACTTGGTCATTAGTTCCCCGACCTAAAGACAAAAATGTAATTGGAACTAAATGGGTTTTCTGAAATAAACTTAATGAAGATGGTATGGTAATCAGAAACAAAGCAAGATTAGTATGTAAGGGATATTCACAGAAAGAAGGAATTGATTACAATAAAACCTTTGCACCCGTAGCTAGAATTGAGGCAGTCAGACTTTTATTGGCTTTTGCAACACACAAGAAATACAAAGTATATCAAATGGATGTTTGTTGGTATTTTGGTATGGTTTTGTCATTGATGTCAACACCTACTGAAAACAAGCACTTTGAGATCTAGCAACATTCACCGACAAGCAAGTAACTATTGCACAGTTACTGGTATATGGTTCACCGATAGGATATAATGTTCACAAGTATCTGGAATGATATGGAAGACACTTGGTAATGTCAAAGACATTGTGTGGACACTTTGTTTTGAAGAATTAATCATTGGTATATTCATATTTGCATATTTGCTTTTACTGGCAAATAGGTCCAGGTTATCTAGGGTTACACCGGCAGGTTTATCTTTTCCAGATCAGCATGGCACACTATGGAGATGATTTATTATTGATGTAAATGCATTAATCTGACATTTTGAATTGATTATTGCATTGGATATTATATTGTTTGTAAAATGATTTTATTGTAATATCTTGTAGAGATGACCTACTAAAATTCGTCTTAGGGTATAGTATAAATGTAAGATCTTATTTGTAAGATCAAGTGTGGAATGCGAAAAAGAATGGAGTGAAGGTATATGCGAGATCAAGCAGAGGTATACATGAAGACATCATTTGAAGGTGAAGCTAGGTTTTTGTAGGGGGATATCAGCATTACACCGGTACTGAATCCAACATATGAAGATGCTATTTTGTGCAGTACATTCTTATTGGATTTAACCATCCAACTGTAGTCAGTGTGACTCCCATTTTGTGATTGAGCAGTGAGCTCTAGGTTGTTGGCCTTTCTGCATGTGCAGACCCCATTTATGTACACTTACTATCTGTAGTAGTATCTTCTGATTGTGGGTAAGGTTTCCCACCGTGGTTTTTCCCCTTACAGGGTTTCCATGTACAAATATTGGTGTTATGTGTTGTGGATGACTTTATGTTTGTGTTTCATGCATTAATCTTTACCAGTATAGCAATTTACTGTTAACATTGTCTACCGACATACTTAACTAGTTTACCATTATTAAGCATTAAGTTGGTTAATTGGTTTTTGGTTTGAATTTATTAGACAACTGATTCACCCCCCCCTCTTAGTTGTCTCTAGAACCTAACAATTGGTATCAGAGCTTAGTCCTCTTTTGTAGAAGTTTAACAACTTAAGGAGATCCAATGTCTACAAATTACTTCAGGAAGGACAATCCTAATCTTGATGGAACCAACTATGGGATATGGAAGATCAGGATGGAGACACATCTGAATTGCATCGGTAAAGACATCTGGGAAGTTACAAAGAATGGTTATACTACTGCTGTAGTTGGTCAAACTGCTCCAACTACCTTAGCTAAAGATTTAGAGAATGATTGCAAAGCAAGAGAAGCACTTTTGAGCACATTATCAGATCAACAAATCATGGGATTATCAGACAAGTCTACTGCTAAAGCTATTTGGGATCATTTGTAAACACTAAATGAAGGAGATTCCATAGTCAAGATTGTAAAACTTGAAATCTTCTGAGTCAGGTATGAACATCTGAAAATGGAAGAAGATGAAAGGATTTGTGCTTTTATGGAAAGAGTAAATGAAATTGTTTTGGGTATTAAATATTGTGGAGGAACTTTGAGTGAGGATGAAATTGTTTCAAAAATCTTAAGAGGTTTTCCACCGGCATATAAAATGAAGGTTATTGCTATAAATGAGTTGAGAACAATGCCTAATACATCAGTAACTAGGGATACATTGATTGGAAAACTTTCAGCCTTTGAAATTGAGGAATTTGGTCCTGTTGCTACTATAAAAACTGATTTGGCCTTTAAGCATCAACATCATCTGCTCCATCATTTGACAAATCAGACTAGAGAGCCTTTTATGCAAGAGAACTTGGAGAATCTAGAAAGGAGAATGAAGAGCTTGAAAAACTTCAAGCACTATTTGCAAGAAAAATGCCAAAAGGTCCAATTAGAAGTAAGTATGAAGGTAAAGTACCCTTTAAATGTTTTAACTACAATAAGATTGGTCATATGGCTTCAAGATTCCCTGATAGACATGCTAGACTAAGAGAAGAAGCTAGAAGAACATACAAGCCTAATCATGAATATCAGAGATACAAATTTAAGAAGAACAAAGACAAATCTTGTTACATTACTGATGAAGGTGTGACTGATGATTCTAATGAGGATCGAGCAGACAATGGATGGGTTTTTGTTGCTATAACAGAAGATCAACTGACACCTACTACTCAACCGGTAGAACAAGCCCTAGCAAATAAAGTTGAAGCAAAGGATGAATGGATCATTGATTAAGGATGCTCACATCACATGACTGGAGACAAAGGTAAATTCTTGAACTTTCAAGAATACAATGGAGGTTTAGTAAGATTTGGAGATGACAAGACCTATTCAATCAAAGGTAAGGGTTCAATATCTCTTGATGGTAAGCATAACACTGACAATGTCTACTATGTTGAAGGATTAAAGCATAATCTTTTAAGTGTTGGTCAATTAGTTGAGAAGGGATTTCAGTTACAATTTAAAAATGGAAAATGCAAAATCATGAATAGAACTGGTTTGGAAATTGCAACCAGTAATCAGACTAGAGGCAATATCTTTCATTTGAATAATAATGAAAAGGCATGCTTAATTGCACATATAGATGAAAGTTGGTTATGGCATAAGAGACTATGTCATGTAAACTTTGATTGCATGGTAAAAATAAGTACTTCTAAGGTAGTTAGAGATCTACCTAGAATTGTGTAACCTCAGAATACAATTTGTAAGGAATGTCAATTTGGAAAACAAGTTAGAGCTACTTTTAAAAGTATTCTAGAAAAATCCAATAATGCTCTTGATTTAATTCACATTGATTTATGTGGTCCAACTAGAACTAAAAGCTTACAAGGTGATAGATATTTCATGCTAATTATTGATGATTATTCTAGAATGTGTTGGGTTACTTTTCTCAGAGAAATATTAGAAGCACTTGGGAAGTTCAAACTGTTCAAAGCAATGGTTGAAAATGAAACTCGTAAGAAAATCAAATGTTTAAGATCAGATCAAGGAGGAGAATTCACATCTAAGGACTTTAATACATTCTATGAAGTGAATGGAATCATAAGACAGTTATCAGCACCTCGGACACCACAACAGAATGGAGTTGTTGAAAGGAAAAACAAAACTATCTTGGATGCAGCAAGAAGTATGTTATCAGAAGAAAATCTACCACATGTGTATTGGAGAGAGACAGTTAGCACTGCTGTCTATACATTCAACAAAGTTCACATCAAAGGTGAAACCGGTAAGACCCCTCATGAACTATGGTTTGGTAATACTCCTACTCTTAGGTATTTCCGAATTTTTGGAAGTAAATGTTATATTAGAAGAGATGAGTATATTGGCAAATTTGATCCTAGAAGTGATGAAGGAATATTTCTTGGTTATTCATCTAAGAGAAAGGAATATAGATGTTTTAAAAAGAGATTGCAGAAAATTGTTGAGAGTACAAATGTAAAGATTGATGAACAATTCAGAGGAACCTCAAGGTATATAGACTCTGAACTGGCAACATAAAGTGTGACAAATGAACCTATACTGAATCCACCGGTACAGAATGAAGATCCAGTTACTCCGGTATCATCAGAGGATTCCACAGTAATTGAAGAACAACACCAAACTAAGACACCCCGGTATGTAAGATTGAATCATTCTGAAGATCAGATAATTGGAAACAAATTTAAAGGAGTTATGACAAGAGGAAGATTGGCAAATGAAGAGGTATGTCTTATTTCTCAAATTGAACCATCATCTATCAATGAGGCATGTGAAGATAAATTTTGGATTAAAGCTATTGAAGAAGAATTAGGACAAATTGAGAAAAATAATACTTGGACATTAGTTCCCCGACCTAAAGATAAAAATGTAATTGGAACCAAATGGGTATTTAGAAACAAACTTAATGAAGATGTTAAGGTTGTCAGAAATAAAACAAGACTAGTGTGTAAGGGATATTCTCAGAAAGAAGGAGTTAATTACAATGAAACCTTTGCACCGATAGCCAGAATTGAGGCAGTTAGATTATTCCTGGCTTTTGCAGCTCACAAGGACTACAAAGTTTATTAAATGGATATTAAATGTGCATTTTTGAATGGAGATCTTTAAGAGGAAGTATATATTGAACAATTTGATGGATTTTATTTGACAGATGACAATGATATGGTTTGCAGGTTAAGAAAAGCTCTGTATGGATTAAAACAAGCCCCAAGAGCTTGGTATTCAAGGTTGGATAAGTATCTTTTAAAGATTGGTTTTACTAAAGCAAATGCAAATAGCAATTTATATTACAAAATAACTAATGATGACATCTTGATTATTGAAGTATTTGTTGATGATATAATCTTTGGAGGAGAAGATGGATTATGTAAGGAATTTTCTATTAAAATGCAGCAAGAATTTGAAATGTCTATGATTGGAGAAATAAAATTCTTTTTAGGTTTGTAGATTTCACAGACTGATAAAGGTATATTTTTTATTCAATCCAAGTACTTGAAAGAATTGCTAAAGAAATTTGGGATGGAGAACTCTAAATCGATAAGCACACCTATGACTACAAATGACAATTTATATCAAAGGGATGAATCTACACCTGTTAATCCAACTAGATACAAATCTATGATAGGAAGTTTACTGTATTTGACACAAACCAAGCTTGATATTATGAATGCAGTATGTATTGTTTCTAGATTTCAAAATAATCCTAGGGATTCAAATCATGAATCAACAGTGAAAAGGATTTTTCGATACTTACAAGGCACAACAAATCTTGGATTATGGTATCCCAAAGATGAAAATTTTGACCTATGTGCATACATAGATGCAAATTGGGTAGGAGATGTGGATGATAGAAAGAGCACCATTGGAGGAGCATTCTTTCTTGGAAAGAGATTAGTTTCTTGGTTGAGTAAGAAACAGAGTTGTACATCTTTATCAACAACATAATCAGAATATGTTGCAACAACAACTAACTGTACACAAGTACTATGGCTTAAGAAAATGTTGAAAGACATAAAGGTAAAATGCAAGGAACCCATTACTATATATTGTGATAACACTGCAACAATTGATATATCAAAGAATCTGGTATTACATTCTAAAAATAAACATGTTTCTATCAAACTAAATTTTCTAAGGGAAAAAGTTGAAGAAAAAGAGATAAAACTAGTTTATGTGAATACTAAAGAACAACTTGTAGATATTTTCACAAAACCTTTGCCTAAGGAAACTTTTGAATATCTTAGAGATCAGCTCGGAGTCATACCACCACCGGTGGAGACTTAGACAGTTGATGATTGTCATCAACTGGCAGAATTAAAAAGACAAATCTTTATTCCTGTCTTTGATGAGGAAGCTACTTCTCAGGGGGAGTAGTTGGTATTTTGTATGGACTTGAATTTTGTAACTTTGGCATTTAATGTCAAAGGGGGAGAGATATCTATGGAAAAACACATGATCTTTTGAGGAGAGTTTGGTATTGAAAATAAATCTTTGGATAAACACATGTTGCTCCCAGGGGGAGAAATGGAGATTGTTGTTTTTTGGTATTTGGCATTTTTGTTTTGGCACTTTGATGGTTTTTCCATCTTGTGTTGCCATTAATGCCAAAGGGGGAGATTGTTGGTATTTTGGTATGGTTTTTTCATTGATGTCAACACCTACTGAAAACAAGCACTTTGAGATCCAACAACATTCACCGGCAAGCAAGTAACTATTGCACAGTTACTGGTATATGGTTCACCGGCAGGATATAATGTTCACCGGTATCTGGAATGATATGGAAGACACTTGGTAATGTCGAAGACATCATGTGGACACTTTTTTTTGAAGAATTAATTGTTGGTATATTCATATTTGCATATTTGCTTTTACTGGCAAATAGGTCCAGGTTATCTAGGGTTACACCGACAGGTTTATCTTTTCCAGATCAACATGGCATGCTATGGAGATGATTTATTATTGATGTAAATGCATTAAGACGACATGTTTAATCGATTATTGCATTGGATATTATATTGTTTGTAAAATGATTTTATTGTAATATCTTGTAGAACTGACCTACTAAAATTCGTCTTAGGGTATGGTATAAATGTAATATCTTATTTGTAAGATCAAGTTTGGAATGCGAAAAAGAATGGAGTGAAGGTATATGCAAGATCAAGCAAAGGTATACACAAAGACATCATTTGAAGGTGAAGCTAGGTTTTTGTAGAGGCATATCAGCATTACACCGGTACTGAATCCATCATATGAAGATGTTATTTTGTGCAATACATTCTTATTGGATTTAACCATCCAACTGTAGTCAATGTGACTCCCATTTTTTGATAGAGAAGTGAGCTCTAGGCTATTGGCCTTTCTGCATGTGCAGACCCCATTTATGTACACTTCCTATCTACAGTGGTATCATCTGATTGTGGGTAAGGTTTCCCACCATGGTTTTTCCCCTCACAGGGTTTCCACGTACAAATATTGGTGTTATGTGTTGTGGATGACTTTATGTTTATGTTTCATGCATTAATCTTTACCGGTATAGAAATTTATTGTTAACACTGTCTACCTGCATACTTAACTGGTTTACTGGTATTAAGCATTAAGTTGGTTAATTGGGTTTTGGTTTGAATTTATTAGACAACTGATTAACCCCCCCCCCCTCTTAGTTGTCTCTGAGACCTAACAATGTTAAATGTGCATTTCTTAAATGAGATCTTGAAGAAGAAGTTTATATTGAACAACCTGATGGATTTTCTTTGACAGATAACAAAGACATGGTTTGCAGGTTAAGGAAATCTTTATGAGGATTGAAACAAGCTCCTAGAGCTTGGTATGATAGATTGGACAAATATCTTTTGAAGCTTGGATACACTAAAGGTAATGCTGACAACAATCTATACTACAAAATGACTAATGATGACATCTTGGTTATTGAAGTTTTTGTTGATGATATAATCTTTGGAGGAGAAGATGGTTTGTGTAAAGACTTTTCTGACAAAATGCAGCAAGAATTTGAAATATCTATGATTGGAGAGATAAAATTGTTTTTAGGATTGTAGATTTCACAGAGTGATAAAGGTATATTCCTATGTCAATCTAAGTACTTGAAGGAATTACTAAAGAAATTTGGCATGGAAAATTGTAAACCGGTAAGCACACCTATGACTACAACTGATAAACTATCTTTGAATGATGAATCAACACCTGTTAATCTGACTAGATAAAAGTCTATGATAGGAGGTTTATTGTATTTGACACAAACAAGACCTGGTATTATGGATGCAATATGTATTGTTTCAATATTTCAGAGTAATCCTAAAGAAAATCATGAATCAACAGTGAAAAGGATTTTTCGGTACCTACAAAGCACTACAAATCTTGGTTTATAGTATCCTAGAGATGAAAATTTTGATTTATGTGCATACACAAATGCTAATCGGGCAGGAGATGTGGATGACAGAAAAAGAACCACGGGCGGAGCATTTTTTCTTGGCAGTAGACTAATTTCATGGTTGAGCAAGAAATAGAGTTGTACAAGGCTATCAATAGTAGAATCAGCATATGTTGCAGCAGCAACTAATTGTACACAGGTATTATGGATCAAGCAAATGTTGAAGGACATAAAGGTAAAATGCAAGGAACCTATAACTATCTACTGTGATAATATGGCAGTAATTGATATATCAAAGAACCCGGTATTTCACTCTAAGACTAAACATGTTTCTATCAAATTCAATTTTCTAAAGGAGAATGTTGAAGCAAAAGAAGTGAAATTGGTTTATGTGAATACTAAAGAGTAGATTGTGGATATTTTTACAAAGCCTTTTCCTAAGGAAACATTTGAGCATCTTAGAGAGAAACTTGGAGTCCTACCTCCATCGATAGAGACTTAGACAACAACCGATAGAATTAATAGAGAAATTTTATTTCGGCTTTGCTGAGGAGAGCTACTTCTCAGGGGGAGTAGTTGGTATAATAAGTTGGTATTTTGTATTTGGTTTCGTATTGCTTTGGCATTTGATGTCAAAGGGGGAGAGATTGATATGGAAAAACACATTATCTTTTTCTTTTGGGGAGAAATTAATCCTAGGGGGAGAGATATTATGTATTTTAATTTCTGGTTAATGATCTCTTTGGGAGATTGTTGGTTTTTGGTTTTTGGCATTTCTGTTTTGGCACTTTGATGGTTTTTCCATCTTGTGTTGCCATCAATGCCAAAGGGGGAGATTGTTGGCATTTTGGATATGTTGGTATGGTTTTGTCATTTATGTCAACACTTGTCATCACTTGTCAACACTTATCAACACTTGGAGATCTTTTGTTATGTTTATTGGCAAGTCAGAGACTTATGCACAGTCACCGGTATTTGGTTCACCGACAGATTATATTGTTAACTGGAACTTGGAATGACTTGGAGACTACTTGGTTATGTCAAAGACATTATTCAATCACTTGGTTTTGGTGATTTGGTTATTTCTTTATTCGGGTTTGCATATTTGTTGTTACTGGCAAATAGGTCTAGGATATGCACTGGCAAGTATATCTATTCGAGATCAGCATGACACGTTATGGAGATGATTTATTATTATTGTAAATGCATTGAGCCAACATCATGCATCAGATATTGATTTATTTGTAATTTATTTTATTTTAATATCTTTTAGTGAGCCGACCTATTCAAATTGGTCTTTGGTTATGGTATAAATGTAAGATCTCATTAATGAGATTGAGATGTGATTGTGAAAAGGATTGTAATAAGGTATATGCAAAAATAAGCAGAGCTATACACATAGAAATCATTTGAAGGTTGAAGGAAAGATTTTTTGAAGGCAATCAAAACTACACCGATACTGAATCCAGCATATGAAGATGCTATTTTGTGTAGTACATTATCATTGGATCTAACCATCTAATTGTAGTTAGTGTGACTCTCATTTTGTGATTGAGTAGTGAGCTCTAGGCAGCTGGCCTTTCTGCATGTGAAGAATCCATATTGTACACACATATTATCTATAGTAGTATCATTTGATTGTGGGTAAGGCTTCCCACCATGGTTTTTCCCCTTACAAGGTTTCCACGTACAAATATTTGTGTTGTGTGTTCTGATTGTTATTATCTTTCTATTTCATGCATTAACCTTTACCGGTACTATAATTAACTATTAAGACTGTTGGTATTTTGGTATGGTTTTGTCATTGATGTCAACACCTACTCAAACACTAGCACTTTGGCGATCCAACAACATTCATTGGCAAGCAAGTAACTATTGCACAGTTATTGGTATATGGTTCACCGGCAAGATATAATGATCACCGACACTTGGAATGATATGGAAGACACTTGGTAATGTCAAAAACATCATGTGGACACTTTGTTTTGAAGAATTAATCATTGGTATATTCATATTTGCATATTTGCTTTTACCGGCAAATAGGTCCAAGGTTACCTAGGGTTACACCGGCAGGTTTATCTTTTCCAGATCAGCATGGCATGCTATGGAGATGATTTATTATTGTTGTAAATCCATTAAGCTAACATGTTCAATTGGTTATTGCATCAGATATTATTTTTTTTGTAAAATGTTTTTATTGTAATATCTTGTAGAGCCGACCTACTAAAATTGGTCTTAGGTTATGATATAAATGTAAGATCTTATTTTTAAGATCGAATGTGGAATGTGAAGAAGAATTGTGAGAAGGTATATGAGAGATTAAGTAGAGGTATACATGAAGACATCATTTGAAGGTGAAGCTAGGTTTTTGTAGAAGCATATCAACATTACACCGGTACTGAATCCAACATATGAAGATGCTATTTTGTGGAGTACATTCTTATTGGATTTAACCATCCAACTATAGTCAGTGTGACTCCCATTTTGTGATTGAGAAGTGAGCTCTAGGCTATTGGCCTTTCTGCATATACAGACTCCATTTATGTACACTTACTATCTGCAGTACTATCATCTGATTGTGGGCAAGGTTTCCCACTGTGGTTTTTCCCCTTACAGGGTTTCCACGTGGGTGAATTCACAAAGCTAGTTCCCACTTTTGCCAACGAAGGAATTTGGCGAAAGTGGGAATTTCGGATTTGCTCGTGTTCGAGCGAAATGGAAATGTTCGCTTGGACTACCCCTGGGAGTCCGAGTGAACCAACCTTTTGACTTGGGTTTGCTCGAACATCGAGCGAGTTTTGGGTTCAAGCGAACCCATTAAAATATTAATATTTTAATGAGTTTGCTCGAACCCCCCATTCGCTCGAACCCGTTGCGGTTAGGGTTTTTTTTTTAAATTTATAAATATCGAAAATGACAGTTAAAGGTCAATATCAAATTTGACTTTTTCTGTCTGGTGGGGGTTGGATCGAACCAGTCGTCAGCATCACGTCACCAAGCTTTGTCTGCAGCAGTTAGCATCTTTCCTATTTCAGTTTTCAACCTTTGTTATATCAGGTGCACAAAATAACCCTTTGTTTGGTTTAATAATGTCTTTTTTTATTAAATTTGTAAATAATTTGTTTGTTAATTTATTTTTTTAATTAAATAATTGTATATAGTTATTGTTTTTCAACATTTTAGAAAAATGTTTGATAATTTATTGTTTTTCATTATTTTAGAAAAATGTTTGATAATTTATTGTTTTTCATTATTTTAGAAAAATGTTTGATAATTTAATGTTTTGATTGAAATGTGTCAATTTGTTTTTAAAATTACATAATTGTATAGATGTATATTTTTTTCAACATTTTAAAAAATTGTTATGAAAAACATAGAAAACTAACCTGTAGTAAATCAGAACTTAGAAAAACATTAGCAAAAAAAGAAAAATGTTAGAAAAATTAATTTAAATAAACATTAGAAAATTTAGATAACAAATTTAAACAAATTAAATTTCCTCTACAATGTGACCCCTTAGAACCGCATATGACCCCTTAGAACCGCATATGACCCCTTATAAAATTTAGATAACACATGCGTGACCCCTTAGAACCGCATATGACCCCTTATAAAATTGTACTGTGAACGAAATACCCCTTAGTCCATCAAATAGTGTCTTAACACATGCGTGACCCATTACAACCGCATAATACCCTTTATAAAATCCTAGTGTGAATGACATACCCCTTAGTCCATCACATAGAGTCTTAAGGGGTCGTATGTGGTCCTAAGGGGTCACGCATGCATTAACACATGCGTGACCCCTTAGTAGGTCACATAGGACCCCTTATAACATCCTACTATACATATGACATTCCCCTTAGGATCACATAGTGTCATAAGGGGTCATATGTGGTCCTAAGGGGTCATGCATGTGTTATAACATATGCATGACCCCTTAGAACCGCATATGACACCTTATAAAATCCTAGTGTGAACGACATACCCCTTAGTCCATCACATAGTGTCTTAAGGGGTCGTATGTTGTCCTAAGGGGTCACACATGCATTACCACATGCGTGACCCCTTAGTAGGTCACATATAACCCCTTATAACATCCTACTGTACATATGACATTCCCCTTAGGATCATATAGTGTCCTAAGGGGTCATATGTGTTTAGAAACACATATGACACCTTATAAAATCCTAGTGTGAATGACATACCCCTTAGTTCATCACATAGTGTCTTAAGGGGTCGTATGTGGTCCTAAGGGGTCACGCATGCATTGACACATGTGTGACACCTTAGTAGGTCACATATGACCCCTTATAACATCCTACTGTACATATGACATTTCCTATGTGTCCTAAGGGGTTGAATATGTGGTCCTAAGGGCTCATGCATACATTAACACATGCATGACCCCTTAGTAGGTCACATATGACCCCTTATAACATCCTACTGTACATATGACATTTCCCTTATGATCACATAGTATCATAAGGGGTCATATGTGGTCCTGAGGGGTCATGCATGTGCTATAACATATGCATGACCCCTTAGAACCGCATATGACCCCTTATAGAATCCTAGTGTGAATGACATACCCCTTAGTCCATCACATATTGTCTTAAGGGGTCGTATGTTGTCCTAAGGGGTCACGCATGCATTAACACATGCGTGACTCCTTAGTAGGTCACATATGCCCCTTATAACATCCTACTGTACATATGACATTCCCCTTAGGATCATATAGTGTCCTAAGGGGTCATATGTGGTTAGAACCACATATGACCCCTTATAGATTCCTAGTGTGAACGACGTACCCCTTAGTCCATCACATAGTGTCTTAAGGGGTCGTATGTTGTCCTAAGGGGTCACGCATACATTTACACATGTTTGACCCCTTAGTAGGTCACATATGACCCCTTATAACATCCTACTGTACATATGACATTCCCCTTGGGATCATATAGTGTCCTAAGGGGTCACATGTGGTTAGAACCACATATGACCCCTTATAAAATCCTAGTGTGAACGACATACCCCTTAGTCCATCACATAGTATCTTAAGGGCTCGTATGTGGTCCTAAGGGGTTAACATGCATTAACACATGCGTGAGCCCTTAGTAGGTCACATATGACTCCTTATAACATCGTCCTGTATATATGACATTCCCCTTAGGATCATATAGTGTCCTAAGGGGTCATATGTGGTTAGAACCACATATGACCCATTATAAAATCCTACTATGAACGACATACCCCTTAGTTCATCACATAGTGTCTTAAGGGGTCGTATGTGGTCCTAAGGGGTCACGCATGCTTTGACACATGTGTGACCCCTTATAACATCCTACTGTACATATGACATTTCCTATGTGTCCTAAGGGGTTGAATATGTGGTCCTAAGGGCTCATGCATGCATTAACACATGCATGACCCCTTAGTAGGTCACATATGACCCCTTACAACATCCTACTATACATATGACATTCCCCTTAGGATCACATAGTGTCATAAGGGGTCATATGTGGTCCTGAGGGGTCATGCATGTGTTATAACATATGCATGACCCCTTAGAATTGTATATGACCCCTTATAGAATCCTAGTGTGAATGACATACCCCTTAGTCCATCACATAGTGTCTTAAGGGGTCGTATGTTGTCCTAAGGGGTCACGCATGCATTAACACATGCGTGACCCCTTAATAGGTCACATATGACCCCTTATAACATCCTACTGTACATATGACATTCCCCTTAGGATCATATAGTGTCCTAAGGGGTCATATGTGGTTAGAACCACATATAACCCCTTATAGATTCCTAGTGTGAACGACATACCCCTTAGTCCATCACATAGTGTCTTAAGGGGTCGTATGTTGTCCTAAGGGGTCACGCATGCATTAACACATGTGTGACCCCTTAGTAGGTCACATATGACCCCTTATAACATCCTACTATACATATGACATTCCCCTTAGGATCATATAGTGTCCTAAGGGGTCATATGTGGTTAGAACCACATATGACCCCTTATAGATTCCTAGTGTGAACGACATACCCCTTAGTCCATCGCATAGTGTCTTAAGGGGTCGTATGTTGTCCTAAGGGGTCACGCATGCATTAACACATGTTTGACCCCTTAGTAGGTCACATATGACCCCTTATAACATCCTACTATACATATGACATTCCCCTTAGGATCATATAGTGTCCTAAGGGGTCATATGTGGTTAGAACCACATATGACCCATTATAAAATCCTAGTGTGAACGTTATACCCCTTAGTCCATCACATAGTATCTTAAGGGGTCTTATGTGGTCCTAAGGGGTCAACATGCATTAACACATGCGTGACCCCTTAGTAGGTCACATATGACTCCTTATAACATCCTCCTAAACATATGGCATTCCCCTTAGGATCATATAGTGTCCTAAGGGGTCATATGTGGTTAGAACCACATATGACCCCTTATAAAATCCTAGTGTGAATGACATACCCCTTAATTCATCACATAGTTTCTTAAGGGGTCGTATGTGGTCCTAAGGGGTCACACATGCATTGACACATACATGACCCCTTAGTAGGTCACATATGATCCCTTATAACATCCTACTGTACATATGACATTCCCCTTGGGATCATATAGCGTCCTAAGGGGTCACATGTGGTTAGAACCACATATGACCCCTTATAAAATCCTAGTGTGAATGACATACCCCTTAGTCCATCACATAGTATCTTAAGGGGTCATATGTGGTCCTAAGGGGTTAACATGCATTAACACATGCGTGACCCCTTAGTAGGTCACATATGACTCCTTATAACATCGTCCTGTACATATGACATTCCCCTTAGGATCATATAGTGTCGTAAGGGGTCATATGTGGTTAGAACCACATATGACCCCTTATAAAATCCTATTGTGAACAACATACCCCTTAGTTCATCACATAGTGTCTTAAGGGGTCGTATGTGGTCCTAAGGGGTCACGCATGCATTGACACATGTGTGACCCCTTAGTAGTTCACATATGACCCCTTATAACATCCTACTGTACATATGACATTTCCTATGTGTCCTAAGGGGTTGAATTTGTGGTCCTAAGGGCTCACGCATGCATTAACACATGCATGACCCCTTAGTAGGTCACATATGACCCCTTACAACATCCTACTATACATATGACATTCCCCTTAGGATCACATAGTGTCATAAGGGGTCATATGTGGTCCTGAGGGGTCATGCATGTGTTATAACATATGCATGACCCCTTAGAACTACATATGACCCGTTATAGAATCCTAGTATGAATGACATACCCCTTAGTCCATCACATAGTGTCTTAAGGGGTCGTATGTTGTCCTAAGGGGTCACGCATGCATTAACACATGCGTGACCCCTTAATAGGTCACATATGACCCCTTATAACATCCTACTGTACATATGACATTCCCCTTAGGATCATATAGTGTCCTAAGGGGTCATATGTGGTTAGAACCACATATAACCCCTTATAGATTCCTAGTGTGAACGACATACCCCTTAGTCCATCACATAGTGTCTTAAGGGGTCGTATGTTGTCCTAAGGGGTCACGCATGCATTAACACATGTGTGACCCCTTAGTAGGTCACATATGACCCCTTATAACATCCTACTATACATATGACATTCCCCTTAGGATCATATAGTGTCCTAAGGGGTCATATGTGGTTAGAACCACATATGACCCCTTATAGATTCCTAGTGTGAAAGACATACCCCTTAGTCCATCGCATAGTGTCTTAAGGGGTCGTATGTTGTCCTAAGGGGTCACGCATGCATTAACACATGTTTGACCCCTTATTAGGTCACATATGACCCCTTATAACATCCTACTATACATATGACATTCCCCTTAGGATCATATAGTGTCCTAAGGGGTCATATGTGGTTAGAACCACATATGACCCATTATAAAATCCTAGTGTGAACGTTATACCCCTTAGTCCATCACATAGTATCTTAAGGGGTCTTATGTGGTCCTAAGGGGTCAACATGCATTAACACATGCGTGACCCCTTAGTAGGTCACATATGACTCCTTATAACATCCTCCTAAACATATGGCATTCCCCTTAGGATCATATAGTGTCCTAAGGGGTCATATGTGGTTAGAACCACATATGACCCCTTATAAAATCCTAGTGTGAATGACATACCCCTTAATTCATCACATAGTTTCTTAAGGGGTCGTATGTGGTCCTAAGGGGTCACACATGCATTGACACATACATGACCCCTTAGTAGGTCACATATGATCCCTTATAACATCCTACTGTACATATGACATTCCCCTTAAGATCATATAGTGTCCTAAGGGGTCATACATGGTTAGAACCACATATGACCCCTTATAGAATCCTAGTCTGAATGACATACCCCTTAGTCCATCACATAGTATCTTAAGGGGTCGTATGTGGTCCTAAGGGGTCAACATGCATTAACACATGCATGACCCCTTAGTAGGTCACATATGACCCCTTATAACATCCTACTGTACATATGACATTCCTCTTAGGATCATATAGTTTCCTAAGGGGTCATATGTGGGTAGAACCACATATGACCCCTTATAAAATCCTAGTGTGAATGACATACCCCTTAGTTCATCACATAGTGTCTTAAGGGGTCGTATGTGGTCTTAAGGGGTCACGCATGCATTGACACATACATGACCCCTTAGTAGGTCACATATGATCCCTTATAACATCCTACTGTATGTATGACATTCCCCTTAAGATTATATAGTGTCCTAAGGGGTCATATCTGGTTAGAACCACATATGACCCCTTATAGAATCCTAGTGTGAATGACATACCCCTTAGTCCATCACATAGTGTCTTAGGGGGTCGTATGTTGTCCTAAGGGGTCACGCATGCATGAACACATGCGTGACCGCTTATTAGGTCACATATGACCCCTTATAACATCCTACTATACATATGACATTCCCCTTAGTATAATATAGTGTCCTAGCATATGACGTGTTAGATCTCTCTATTCTTGAATTTTTTATGTATGTCAAAGATTTAAATATGTACACGTGTTAAATCTCTCTATCTCTCTGAAATATATGTTATCTCTAGATCTGAAATATATGTTCTCTCTCTCTCACTGAAATATTTGAAATTTTTACATGTATTTTTTGAAAATGAAAATGATCTCTCTCTCTCTCATGAAGATTTAAATATGTATATAATCTCTTTCTCTCTCTCTCTCTGCTTACGTATTTATTTTAACTTTATGAAATGTACCTAGATAGATGGCATCCCAGGATATACCTTTGCAGGCTCCTGATCAGGATCCACCTTCGCAGGCTCTTGATCAGGATCCACCTGTGCAGGCTCCACATCAGGATCCACCTGCGCAGGCTCCACATCAGGAGCCACCACAGCAGGATCCTCCACAGCAGGATCCCCCCTTTCCCGACATTACTACTATTTTTCATTACAGTGATCGGGAGTTGCATAGGTTGAGGGCCATACTAGATGACCCTCATACTAATGGCGTGTACAAGAGTACGTGCACGTCCATTTTTGACAGTTTGCGGACATTGAGGGACCGCTTAGTATCTCATACCTCATTCTCACTTGAGGTTATAGAGGATATATATAGATAGTTGAGGAGTGAGGTGAGGGGTCCTCATTCTTTTGTTGATGTGGTGGGGGTGGTCTTGAAGGAGACCATCAAGGAGAGATGCTTCCCACAATATCAGGAGAAGAGTAAGGTGAGGGGATATCAGGTTACCAGATGTATCGACCCACAGGTTGCATCACTGATTTGCCCATGATTCTTAGCAGCCCATGGTCGTTATCCTAATAACGACCAGATTCCATTATACTTTGCACAGTAGGTATTTGCTAAGGTTCATTATCAGATGAAACCAAACTACCTTGATATTCTAGGATATTATGGACAAGGGAGGGGCAGGATTGCTGATAGAGATGCATATCGTAGGTGTGATAGAGCTCCGCCTAGACACAGGGACCTTGTTGGCCAGAGATTTCCTGTAGTAGTCCTAGCCATGGCACACATAGCGGATCATGTTGTGATTGCTTCTCAAAGAGAAGCAATTGATAGGATTGGACAGATTGCATCAGTAGCAGCCACCATATCTTCTAACAGGGTGGGCAGATATATGATGAGTCGACCACGTTCGCGATCATCCATAGATCATGCATCTTCTAGTCATGGGGGGGCTTTAGATTCAGATGATCGGTATATTTCTACTGGCATCCCCTCCCCAGATGAGGTAGCAACTATAGTCGGAGGTAGTAGACATGTACAGATGTCGTAGTATTTAGCCAAGGACCTACTACATGCTTATATTTTATTTCATCTCGACTTGGGATATCATTGGGTGATGTTAGAGAGGAGATTCTCAGAGATGGTCAGGCTACAGCGGCATCGATGCATACCTCGAGGCAGTCACAGCATTCTCATCACTCTACGCATGCTCCAGGCACTGACCCACCTACAAATCACTCTATTGCTGCAGAGGAGGAGCTACAAGCTGATCAACTCCATATCACAGATGAGGGCCGGTTGCATTCATTTGAGGAGGAGATACGAGCTGATCAGGTACATATCACATATGAGGGTTTGGACTCATTTGAGGATCAACTGAGAGATTTGAGCCATACTAGATTTATGGACATGCTACTATAGTCAGACACTTCATCCATGATGCCCACTCATCTAGTTAGCCCTTGCACTCCTCAATGATACGTATAGCTAGAGAGAGATATGCAGGCATGAGTGATGTTGTTGATATAATCATAGGACAAGATCAGACTATATAGCCTACTCCAGGTGATACACAGGTATGTACATGTACATGTGCGTTTAAAATTTTTAGAAGATATGTATACATACATTGCAAATTTGTACCTGATAAATCTATATATATAGATCTCATGTTTAATAAATAATCTAGAGTTCTAAGTTTTAATTTGTAGATCATTTAAATTGATTGTGGACTAATCCTTAAATTGACAGTTAGCTCATGTCACTCCTTCCTTGAGCTCTGAGCATGTGTGTAGGAGAGATTCTTTAGATGCTGTTAGTGTGCATGTTAGTTATGGTTTTTGGTATATATATTTGATGTACATGCACGTCTAGAGAGATAGATATATTATATTTAATATTTAAATAAATTCTACTTTTGCAGGACTCCCCCTCAGATGGTCGCTCAGTTCGTAGCCGACATGATCCCTGTTGATTTGCTCCAGACTTTATAGCTCATTTACATTTATCTTTTTATATACTTTCATATTATATATATTCATGCACATACATGGAGTTTAGACTCTAGATTATACTTTATAAGTTTTATACATGTTTGATTATATTAGATTTATACATGTTTGATTATATTCTAGATTTATGTACATGATGTTTGATTAAATTAGATTTAAATACATGTTTGATTAGATTGTATATTTCATGCATGTACAACGACTTGTTTGGACTCTAGATTATACTTTATACCTAGTTTGTGTTTGATCAGATTATACATGTTTGATTATATTAGATTATATTAGATTATACATGAAATGAACAAACTAAACGTAATAGGTCATGTATTGAATAGTTCACATCCAGTACATTGTAGGTATGTGAGCTTCTAGGTATGTATATAGTAGTTAAATAGTTCACAGTTCATGTACATGTCCTAATTCCATATTAAATATCAATTTTACAAATGTACATATTACATTTTAATTTAAATATGCATTTTTTAATTAAATATAAATACAAAATTACATACAATTAAACATGTACATTTAAATACATCCTAATTTGATATAATGTATAAATAAACTTAAAAAATATTTATCCTTTAGTTTCAAATGTTCAAGTTACTTGAGATCTAGAATTTATCTTGATTGTATTAATTAGATTTATACATGTTTGATTAGATTAGATTTAAATACATGAAATGATTTTCAAATGTAAAAGAGTATGTATGATTATACATGTTTCAAGATTTTCAAACAAAAGAGTATGTATGAAATGAACAAACTAAACTTAATAGGTCATGTATTGAATAGTTCACATCCAGTACATGTATATTACATAGGTATGTATATTGTAGGTATGTGAGCTTCTAGGTATATATATTGTAGTTAAATAGTTCACAACATGTACATGTCCTAATTCCATATTAAATATCAATTTTACAAATGTACATATTACATTCTAATTTAAATATGCATTTTTTAATTAAATACAAATACAATTACATAAAATTAAACATGCACATTTAAATACATCCTAATTTGATATAATGTATAAATAAACTTAAAAAAAATTTATCCTTTAGTTTCAAAACAAGTTACTTGAGATCTAGAATTTATCTTGAACTTACATTAAAATTCAATTCATGTGGATTACTAAATGTATATATAGTTCATACCACATCAAGTGGTTCATAGCGCTCTTCAATAACACTTAATATTTTGTCATGATCTTCACTATCTAGTCTCCACTTTTGAGACCGCCCTCGACGTGGAACTATTTGAAGAATTAGGCCAACAACAATGACCAAGTGACTATACTGATATACCTTGTTGTCAATTTGGTATTCAGTGAAATGAATCCCATGTTGAACAATTTTAACTTGTTTGAAATATGTCCCTTGCACTACAACTGATCCTGCATGTACATGTATATAAGAAACGTGAGAAATTAAAAAATTTCACATAAGCGATTTGTACATGTACATGTACATATATTCAAATTAGAACTCAAACATGTGGGAAATGACATTCCATCACTCATCTCAGATTTTGATAACTTCTTTCTCTCTTCTGTGCAACGCAATAAATAATAACTAACACCTTCTATATTTCCATCTTCTGCTATGACTGCAAAAATATCTCCTGCAATTTGACACAAGTTAAATAAAATCTAAGTTATATGTCATTTTTAAGGAAATGTTTACATGTGTACGTCATGTATGTACCTTTTTTAATCAATCCTGAAATATGATCGTAATCACCAGAAATCAAAGGAATGTCTTCAAAGTTTTCATCCTCATTTGAATCCTCGTATGTGTCAGAAACATCTAGTGGCACCATTTTCCATTCACTAACATATCCAAGCTCTTGGTTCTTGCAATCAACATAGTTTTTGAAAATGCATTCAGAATAAAAACATGAATAATCCCTAGTGTATAATGTCCATGGGCGATTATCTGTACTCATGACACAATGCAAAGATCTTGTCCTCTCCACACTCTTGCATCCATGCATTGATTTTCTATCCACATCTACAAAATGTACATGTGTACAAGAACGTACATGTAGATCAAGTTGTTAAATTAAAAAAAATTAAATAAAATACTAAAAGAGAACATGTACCGGTTATCTCCCAAAACACTCTATATGGAATGGGCTTATATGTTCTCGATCATGATTCCCCAGGATAATTCGGTTGCTCAAAGTGTTTCTTACACCATTCAACAACATCATGTGCATTTTCTATACGTTCTCCTGTGTACTTTATTTGATGCTTTCTTAGAGCACGTTTGATACAAGCTCCTGCACCATCATGTTCACCCTTTCCATGACCACTCTCAAAAAAACTCCAAACATGTGGTATTTTGTCATTTTGATGATATCTACATAGTGCATAAAATGGCCTCGAAGATTTAAATTGTGTCGCACAGCCATCAGACCAAACAAAATGTTTAACTATTGTTATGCCTCTATCCTTCAAATATTCAAAAAACTTCTTAAAGCAATGTTGTACAAAAAGCGTGTCATGCTCCTTATCATCACTGATATAGAAGTGGTACTCTTTCTTAATGACACAATTTTCAAATGTACTATTAAAACCATCCAAATTCATCTGTGCATGTCGATAACACACATGCACGAAAAATAGTGATTTGCTTTGAAAAGTAATACTCTGATTGAATCTCTTTTTGATGTGCAAAAGAGTAATTCTCTGTGAAGTCAACTACAGATAGAATAGTTCCAAGTGGGAAAGTGTCTCTTAATCTTTTAAATTGTTCTTCTTGCCACTTGGAAAAAAAACCATGGCATATGTATGGTTTTATCAACTTACGAAAATTTTCCATAAATGTTCTAATAGGTATTTCCTCTTCTACATAATCTAGTCTTGTAGATTCCTTTCCAAATTTTGTTTCAAATTTTTTGTACTTGTAACTCTTGCAATTTACCATCTTCCTCATGTTAGTATCTTCATCTCTCAAAGGCAATTTAGCCAAGTCCCCGCATGTTCCACAAATTCCTCTTATGCAATTTATTTGACCGGTTGCATTATCATCTGATTTATCACATAAGATGGATGCTATGAATTGACTTGTTCGTTTAGGAGGAGCATTTTCATAACCATCATTATCTTCTCTAATCTTTCGAAACACCTGATAGTACAAGTCAAATTCGATGTGATAACGACAACAACAAGTTTTGAAAACTTTGTTTAACTTCACATAATATGGCCTTAACCGTTCACACATGGTTTGTCCGATCTTTATATGAGGGTTTGTTTTAGTAAACAATACATACAATTCATGTTTTGTTGTGTCTATCCAATGTTTTACATGGAGATCATAACGATCAGGACCAATCCTTTGCTTGATAACATCTCTACTATTTGATGAAGGGTGAGTATTATCATTCCAAAAACTTGTCACAAAGTTCCTAACAACATCTTCAATTCTATCAGAATGAGGAGCTCTACACATAATTTCCCAATTCCCTTCTGAGGTAGTATCATCCAAAATCTTTCTCCTTTTAACATATTTAGATATTGTCCTTCTACTAAAACCAAACTCAGATGATAGTGAAGAGATTTGTCTTTTTTGAGGCAATCTTTCATTTACTAAAGATGTCAACATCACTCTTCTTGAAATGGTCTTATCTAGTTTTCGAGATTTTTTACCAATGTTCACCAAACCTTTCTTAACATTATCAACAATAGATTTTTGTAGCCGAGAAGATTTCCTCTTTTGACTTGTTGTATCTATACCCAACAATTTCATTGGATCTATTAAGTCTTTATGAGTAAGTACAATTCATAACAATTGAGCTTTTTCTAGTGTAGTATCAAGATTGTTGAAATGCGACATTATTTCTTTTCCACTTTTATTCATTGACCTCCTTTTAGTATGTCTAGGTTCTTCACTGAGACATTTCAACTCATCCACATCCATTTCAAGTAAATGATCTAAATTTTTATAAGAAATATTTCTCTTCACCTGTTTAGCTAGATCCACAATATGCTCATCCATATCAGTGGTAGGAGGTAAGGAGCCTGACCCCTCTCCTTCAAAGGTCTCCATTGGTTCAACTTGGACAATCTCCTCCCTATGTTTATCAACTATATTGTGTTCTTCAACAGGTTCGTTTGCCCGTTCTGCACATAATTTAAGAGTTTGTGTAAGGTTCTTGAATTAATCAAAGATTATTCAATTAGGATTAAGAATAGGGATGAATTTGGCTTAAAGCTTTACATGTTAAAATTAGCCCATTCAATTTGGTTTATTAAATTTAATTACTTTCAGAACCTTATTGTTATAACTCTAATTAAATTACTTGTTTAGGTTTAAAGTTCAATTTGTTCTCAAGTTAGGATTAAAGTTCAATCTCTAATTTTGAGCACTAATTTAACACATAAAATAAAATTTTGATAAATTAGAAATTCCAATTTTGAAAATTAAAAGTACAAATATTTTGATGCATGCATACGATAACTTAGGTGACCTCATATTAATTTGTTATGGACCATAATGTAAGTGGACTATAATTTGTCACACATGTGTGTATATTTAAGACCTATTATTGCATAATAGACCTCCTAATCTGAAATGTTTTTGCATGTACACGAAGTTGAATATAAATAGTTCACCTAAATTATTCAACATGTTTAATAGGTTATAAATTTATGTCACATTTAAGACCTATAATCAATGTCATAGTCCTAATAGGCCTTATTATTAAAATCAATATGACCACATTTGAAAAAACATTTCATAATTAATATACTTAACTACCCTTAAGACAGATATATTATGTGATATTAAAGGACCTATCACATGAAATTACTTGTACATGTAGATTAAATATTCAATATATATAATTTAGAACCTAGAAATTATGACATAATAGGTCTTATTAATTTTATGACTTAATAGGTCTTATCTATTATAAATGAACTTAATTATATAGGAGAAAAATACAATTACACAACAAGCAAGTTGATGGAATTTGAAATTTGCAAATACACATGTATTATCTCAAATTAATTATGCTTTCCAATTAAAACAAAATTATTTTTAATCCTATTAAAAATATTGAATTCTAATTAATTGATACGTAATACATATTAAATTAAAAATACATACTTGCATCATGATATCTTTGTCTTCTTTGTTCTCGATATCTTTCTTCCGTTTCGGGAGAATAATTCCTTGAAGTCTTATTTTGCCTTCTCTTCTTGTTCCCCATGCTTTTACAAAAAACCTTCAAATTATTGCCTTCAAAATAATTTTCAAATTTCTTCTTTCATCCAAAAATGCGTTATTTTAATCATTTGGGAGACTAAAAACGAAAAAAAATTATGGACATTTATACAATTCCACATATGAAAAAAAAAAAAAAAAATGTGTCGGCCAGAGTTCGAACAAAAGCGGATAGTTAAAAATAGTTGGGTTCGCTCGAACATGATAGTTACAAAAATGTGCATGCCAAAATTGAGCTCATTGGTTCGAACGAATGGGGGTTTTCTCGAACCATTATTGGTTCGAGCGAACCCAATTCGCTCGAACTTGTGTTCGCTTGAACTCGCAAATTAAGGTTTTCTCCAAAAAAATTTCAGAGTTCTGAAGAATTAATGACTTCAGAGCTCTGGTTCAATGCATGAATGAAATAATCTTGATAACCCAAAAATATTAGATGGTAGTACTCGAAGCAAGCTTTCTAACGAGTATAATTTTGTTATATTTTGAATTTATTATGTTCTTGTTTTTTTAATTTTATGGAAAATTGGTTTTTCACCGAACATGAACTTCTCTGTTCAACGCATTGTGAAAAATAAGAAACTAATTCAAAAAAATTCTGAAAAATATCTATGCCCCTAGTGTTGATGTCTTCTTTCTAACAAAAAAAATAAATAAATTGAATTTTGATTTATATAGAACAAGTTATGTGTTCAAACGTAAACCTATGTTTGAATTATGACTAGTCGGACTTCAAAACTTTATAAAATGAAAAATATTGAACATATCACTATAAAACCAAATGCAAGCCCTGGATATTGATGTTACAAACCAAAATTCGAAAGAATTGAGTTTTTATCATTTATAGAAAAAAAGTTATACATTTCGGGAGGCACATCACTCTTAAAAAATGTAGTTTGTTGTAAAAAACTACTTTTCGAGGGAGATGGAAATTTTTTAAAAAAATCCTTCAAAAAAAATTGAAAAAAATGTATATAGAATCTACAAACAAAGTTCTAGAAATCACTAATTTACATCATCTTCAAATTTTTAATGGTTTAAAAGTTATAGTTCTCGGAAGTTGAAGATTATTTTAAAAATGTACATCTCAGTGTCAAAAGTGGCAAAAAAGTGGGAACCATTATTGTGAGTTCACCCACGTACAAATATTGGTGTTATGTGTTGTGGATGACTTTATGTTTATGTTTCATGCATTAATCTTTACCGGTATAGCAATTTACTATTAACACTGTCTACCGGCATACTTAACTAGTTTACCGGTATTAAGCATTAAGTTGGTTAAATGGTTTTGGTTTAAATTTATTAGACAACTGATTCACCCCCCCCTCTCAGTTGTCTCCGAGACCTAACAAAGACTATCTACTAGCATAAAGTTTGGTTTACCGGTATTAAGCATTAAGTTTTGGTTAAGTTAATTTTGGTAGAATTTATTGGACAACTGATTCACTCCCCCTCTTAGTTGTCTTCGAGACCTAACACATTCAAGATTCCAATCATGCAATGATAAATGTCATTCAATCAAATAGCCATGGAGACCAAATTAATATAAGTGAGCTTCCGTGGTTATTAACGGACCAGCAAAGCAATGCTATAAAAGAAGTCATACGAAAAATTTCATTTCCCACAGGATTTGTTGTGAACATAAACAATCTCATATCAAAGAAAAGTGAATTTGGGTCAGGGATGAAAATGCATGATTGGCATACTTCATTAAGGTAATTCATGTCCTTGTGTTTTTACTATGTATTTAAGTACTACACGTATGTGTACTTTTCATTGTATTATGTTAGAAAAAAATGAAAAGATAATTTTATAATTGTTGCAACTACCTCTATCTCTCCCAGACGACTTCGACAATAATGTCAAGCAAGTCATATACGATCTTAGAAAATACATAAGGTAAGTAGTGATATTTGTTTAGCTCGTTGTATAGATATTATATTTGCAATTTGTTTTACTTGTTATGTAATACGTTTTTTTGCATCTTGAATATCTTGTAGGTGGTTGTCATGTAATGAAATCCATAAAGAAGATATAAAATATTGGAAGAGAAAAATTCCTCATATAATGTGTGAAATACAAAAGTGTCTAACTCCATCTTTTTTCAATGCACAAGAACACTACCTCATACATCAAGTTAGAAGATTGAATTGTGTGGACCTATACACACTAGGTCAATGTGGATGGTTGAGAGGCACTTGAAATGTTTGAAGGCTTTGGTTTGACAAAGAGAACATCCTGAGGGTTCTATGGTGGAGGGATATATGGTATATCAGACTATGGTGTACATTTTTTAATATCTTCCTAAGTTTGCAACAAAGATCTACGTGGATCGCATTTGGGATCCCAACCCCATTAACAAATTCAAAGGGAAGTACTTGATGGAGAAAGGTAGATTGAGGAAAGTGAGAGGTAATTATAAGATGTTATTGTAGTTAATTAATTCTTAATCTTCAAAATAAATCGGTTGTAAGATGTCTATTTAATTTTTGTACAGTTGGTCGAGAGTGGGATGCACTACATTTGTATATTGCAAACAATCTTGATTGGATGACAGTATGGATTGAACGTTGTCAACATTCTAGATGCACATTAAAATGAGAAGGTGTGGCTTCATTGGTCAAAGAAGCTCATCGTAATGGAGATTCCAATGTTACGCAAAGGGAAATTGATTTAGCATATGGTTTAAGAGATAAACAAGTACGTATAAATTTATTAATCACCCATATGTTTATCAACTGACAATGCAATAAATTTTACATGTTTGACATATCGCAGGTCAAACACCACAATGCTATGTGCTGCAATGGTCATAAATTTTGCATAAAAAAGTTGGAAGACACAAAGAAAACTTGTGATTCTAGCATCACTGTAGTCTTTGAGGTGACAAATATTTCATCGAGAAATGACATACATCCTCAATAGTCTCAAAATCGATACTATGGCATTTTGGATGATATAATTGAGTGTGACTTTTAATTCCTTCAAATTAGTTTTGTTCGTCGTCAAATGGTACTGGCTATGATTGAATAAAAATGATCTTGATAAATTTGTTATTGAACATGATAATGGTTTTACAATGGTTAATACAAGGTCATTGAACCAGTTGGGGATGAGCCCTATGTGAGCAAGTATTTTACTCAGAGGTTCCACAGAAGAAGAAGAAGAAGAAGAAGAAGAAGAAGAAGAAGAAGAAGAAGAAGAAGAGGAGGAGTTATTGAACATGATAATGGTTTTACAATGGTTAATCCCAAATAACTCTCTCATTTGATGGATGATATAATTGAGTGTGACTTTTAATTCCTTCAAATTAGTTTTGTTCACCGTCAAATGGTACTGGCTATGATTGAATAAAAATGATCTTGATAAATTTGTTATTGAACATGATAATGGTTTTACAATGGTTAATACAAGGTCATTGAACCAGTTGGGGATGAGCCCTATGTGAGCAAGTATTTTACTCAGAGGTTCCACATAAATAGAAGAAGAAGAAGAAGAAGAAGAAGAAGAAGAAGAAGAAGAAGAAGAGTTATTGAACATGATAATGGTTTTACAATGGTTAATCCCAAATAACTCTCCATTCGATGGAGTGCAGGTACCCCCAAATAGGTATTTGTTAGATCTATCTTCATTGAGTGAGGGAAATGCAGGAATAGAAAATGAAAGTGATACATGTAGTAGGTCTACAATAGGGAGATCAACAAGAGGTCAAAAGATTAAAAGAAAATTCAATAAATGCATGAAAATTTTCCTTGCTCAAGGGGGGTCATGTTCTTATGCTGATGAGACCAAAGGTGACATTGAGGTGCCACTGAGGTACAAACATCTATAGAAACAATGGGTGCCCAAGGAACTTCCTCCAATAAACACTGATTTTTGTGTTAATGATAGGATATATCACATAGCACCTTCGTCATTACATGGTTTTGGCTTATTTTCCATGGATGACATAAAGGTTTGTTACAAAAAAGTTGTTGAATTGATGGAGTTTGTTGGACCTTGTTACAATTACAATAATTGGATGTAGATTGTTCAATATAAAAAAAGTATGCATAGGTATGCATTGTCAGCAAATTATATACAACAGAAAGATAATGATCAAAGTAAACGAGTGGTTGTATACATTGATGGCCAGCCAAAAGCAACATGGAATATTATAGGTTTTATAAATAGTATACGACTCGGGTCAACTAATAAACAACCCTGTCATGCCCAAAATTTAGGGCAAAAACGGTACAAATTTTTTTTTTAAAAGATACTAATTTAATTAATAAACACACTCTTGCGACAAGCGTTAAAGAAAATTTCATTATTAAATTCTGACTAATTTCGAACGAACTAAGCTTCGTTGAAAATGTTATATTTTAATTGCGGAAAAGCCTACTGGTTTAGATTCTATTTCCAAAAGATATTTAGTTAATAGCTCTATTATATTAAAAAAACTAAAAGTATTAGGAGAGATATTTTAATTTATTTCCCACTATGACTATATAGTCTTAGCAATTTAATTAATTTCTCCTTTACAATTTTTTTTTCAAATCAATATTGTGTACATATAAAATTCACATATATACATATAGATTATGCATATATTTTGAATATCAATAATTTAATTTATTAAATCAATAAAGCTCAAAAAACATACATATATATACATATATATATTCCCATATATATATATATATGAAAACATATATATTTATATATATATATTCTACTTATATTCCAATACTTTAATCCTAACCTCCTAAATCCATTGCAACTTTCTAAATATCATCTCTTAATTCCTCAACCCTAATTAGGGTTCTAAATTCTTATTTAACCATTACCTAAACCCAAAATACATATTATTTTTTTTTATATTTTAAAAACTAAACTTCCCTAGCCCCTATCGGGCTAGGGTTTAACCCATTTCCTTTTTAACAGATGAAGATTCATGCTGGGCCGAAGAGCTAACAAGCGGCCATGAATACCAAGCTTGCCGGTCGCTGGGGTTTCAAGTGGCGGCTGGCCGCGCGCACCACTGTGTGAGCTCACAGTGGCGCCGCGGCACCACTGTGTGCCCACACAGTGGGCGCCGCACGGTCATCCACTGTGCGTACACACAGTGGAGTCCGCGGGGGGCCCCAAACATATTTTTTTTTATAATTTTTTTTTTTAAAAATTAAAATACATAATAATATATATATGTATATATATATATATATATATATATATATATATATATATATATATATATATATATATATATATATATATATATATATATATATAACTTAAATAAGCATAGTAAAAATAAAAATGAAATTTATTTCAATATAAATTTATATAAGGTTTTTTTTGAAGAGAATTTTACATACAAAATTCTAAACTAATATAATAAAGAAAAAGATAACATTAAGTTTAATCAAAAATAGAAATATATATATATATATATATATATATATATATATATATATATATATATATATATATATATTCATTTATAAAACTAGCTTTTAAATCAATGTTAACAAAAATACAATTCAAAGTATTTTATAAAGATACATTATACTTTTTCTGGAAATAAAGAAATCCATTTATATATTTTTTTTAAAAAAATAGAATATTCACTTAAAACAACTTTTTTTTATAAAAAAAATACATAGAAATATTTCAACAACAATAATCTTTTATTTGCCACAAGTGAAATATAATTAAAGTCTAAATGAAAAACAAATCTTTTATTTCTTTCCATAATACAAGAAGCTTTTTTTTTTTTTTGCATGCAACACAATTTAACCCTTTTTTTTTTATAAACCAGAAGTAGAAATAACAAGCTTTTCTTTCTTTAAAACATCTCTAAAATATTCTACCAAATTTACAGAATGATTTCTCTGAACAGTCACAACATTAAGACTTCAAGTCCACTATTACAAATTTCAACTTGCTTCTCCTTTCTCTTGAATTGAGGCATTTATTTACAACAACTTTAAACATACATCTGCAACTGAATTCAAATATCTTCAAATACAATCTTCTGAATATCTTTCATGAATCCTATCCTCTTTCTTCTGAATTTCCTGCATAATAGAAAAACACAAAATTGACCACGGAGTGCTCACCTCCCAGCCTAGGCTAACTGGTAGCCACCCCCGAGCTCGGAGAACCAATTCCTAGACGGGTACAAACAGGCAAACACAAAGAAACACAAAACCTACAAATATTCCAGACACATTCCCAACCTGGCTTCCACAGCACCACACTCTGGTGGTGAACATTTTCAAAGGGTGGTAGTGGACCAAATACCCTGAGGAGAATTTGCAAGTATGTAATAACAAGAAGCCACCTCATGGCACAAATAACATATCAAAATCTCAACCCCATAAATTCCTTATGCCCCCCAAAGGCATTCTAGCCTTATAACCCTCCTTATGACCCCCATTGCACAAACAGGCCATGCAGCAAGGGTCACACAAAGATCCCTTGTGATCGCTCTCTAAAGAGAGTCTCTCACTCGAGGGCTGTCACTGCTACCACCCTCAAGATCCTCTTCTCTCCCAAGAGAAAGAGAGATCTTGAGAAAACTCCCAAAACACATTCATTCATAAAACAAAACCAAAAGATTTTCAAACATTCGTTTTCAAGAATACAGATTTTCTTATTCAACAACTTTCAGAAATAAACAAAAACAAGTCATTAAAAGTAAAAATGAAACCAACCTTATTCTGCCCAAAGGTTATAATGATATCTGAAGAAGAGCTGCCCAATCCACAATTCTTTATTTTCCTTAATCAATTTCTTTATCCCATAACATTATTTTTCTTCCAAATTTTCTTCTGTCTCCAAAAATGGAGAGTGGGTGATTAACCAGCTATTCCCAAAAATCTTCCTTAAGAAGCTCACTCTCTGAGTTCTCACAGGATTCTAAAAGAATCAACAAAAAGAAGGAAGAAAGCAAAAATGCAAAAAGACTTTCCTTCCAAGAGGGAAAAATCTTGATTTGATTTCACTTCCATTTTCCATTTTCGCTCAACCCAAAAAAACCAATTTTTAAAGCGTTAAAAAGATCATTATAAAGTAGAAACTTGCCTAAAATTACCCCTAACCCCTAGGTATACCTTATGGGCTTCAGGAAACCCTAATAAACTACCCCTAGGTGTTCATTTAACCCATTTTAAACCCCTCTGAAGTTTATTTTCGGGTCAAACATAAGTTGACCACTCCAAATATTATATTCTCAAAATATCTTTTTTGACAACACATTATTTTATTTAAAATTAATAATAATTAACACTTTCCCATCAAGAGACAAGATAAAATATTTAAATTTACATCCACACATGTGTCAAGTGACACTAATAAAATACTTTTACAAAAATAAACATGAAATTGTCTCTTGAGGTTTTTTTTACACAATAAATTTAAATAACACATAACACACATGCAGCATATACTGATACGAATAAAATACAACACAAACGGGGTGTTGTCTCTCCAAATAGACAAACCCTGGCTTTACGAACATACATAAGTCTAGGTTTGATTCTCCGTAATTTTCCATGGTCACATGGTAAATTTCCTGCACATCTCAATTTACACATTAGTACTCCCAAATATTCATATAAAATATAATTCAATTATACAACAATGCACATCATTACTTGCATACAATTTTCATCTGCACAGATTGAATACATCTTTTGTCAAGCAAATTCACATAAACAATTTTCATCCCAATTCACATAAACTAAACATACATCATAGTTCTATATTCAAAGTAAAGTCCTGCAAATTCATTAACGACATCTATCATTGCAATATCATTCTATCTAATAATCATGTAGTGTTCTATCTCATAAAGCATGTAAGTAAAACATCAATTCATAGCAATGTTATCCAATATCCTGAAATCATATAATTTCTAAGTCTCAAAATGCATCAAAACAAAGTATCCATAGTAGTCTAAAATATAAAATCCACTGAATGTCAAACTGAGTCGAGGTGAGGCCTCACAAACCCAATTGCATATTTGAGGCGCATGAGGGAAATCATGTATTCGTATGTGCGATAAAATCAATAAGTGTAGGCAAAGAGCTTCTAATCGATTATAGTTTGAATCATATAGATACAAACAAAGTTAATATCATGAGGGTGGTATGTACTATATACCATTTAAATTAACCAACCTCCAATTAATGAATCCAATATATCATTTTATTATGAAGTTTTTTTGCTAAGTCTATTGGCTTAATTTCGCTAATGTTTTTTATATTTTTTCTCTGTCACAGGGTGACATGGATCCATCACATATTGCAAACAAGGATATAGGTCACAACACTTCTACTAAGCAGGTAAACCTCATTGTAATTGTACAAATTAGATAGAAGTAAACTGTTACACTATTATGTTCTTTTTTTAGTGATTTAGACTAATTTTGTAATTGTTAATGATATTCTTGACACAGACGGATGTTAGGGGAAAGGGAAAGGGAGTTGTAGTACCTAAGCACCTCTCTAGGGATGTGGACTCAATAAGATTAAGTGATGATGACCTTGAAAAATTCCACACACCCTATGGAATTCATAAAAAATCCTCTTAGAAAAATTACTAAAGAGATTGTTGCTTTGGTAGCCGTGCATCCTATGACTGATGAGATATGAGAGAGGGTGCAAGTATTGATTCGGACAATAGAAAACTTGCAAGTAAGTAGTAATGAAATCTTTAATTATAACAAAAGTTGAATAATGGTTTATATTTTATTCTCTTTTATGTCATTAACTAAAATATGTACGTGTTGTTTTTACAACAATTTATCCGCCCTCATGAAAGTCATTGCCATGATCAATGTGTTGCAGGTACTTCAGGTGATGACAATTTTCTTGTATTATCGATTGCTTGGCTTATCACTTTAAGTACCCAAAACTTATCATACTTGGTACTGTTAATCTTCAAAATAAAGGTTCATCCTTGTTTACAATTCTTGCACTTTTCATATATTTAATGTTTGATATATTTAATGTATTATTCTTCAGGTGTTGTCAATGTTCCTGTGCAAATGTCACCACCACCTCATCAGAGGTTAGCCCCACTTGTATTTCCAACTGCAATGTCAGCAACACATAGGATGCAGACATCCTCTACTGCACATCATATTGGCCCGCCCACAACTGGTAGATCCCTCTTTTTCTCTATCTTTTGTTATGTGTTTATTTCCCTTCAAGTGTTCTTTCTTGGGGGCATTTCATAGTGGATTCATTTTCTGCAGGAGGAGATGCACATGAGGATGCGCTAGAGGCAACTACTGTTGATAACATACCATCATTTCCTAGATCTTCTCATATTGCTAGTACAGGAACGTTGCAGGCCACATTGGTGGTGAGCGACGAAGAAATGATTCCCTTAAAGATACAAAAGGTTCCAGGTACTTTAAAATTATTATTATATATAGTCTAATTGTAATTTACTTTATGATCACTTATTTTGGACTAATGATCCCATGAATTTTTTGTAGGAAATAATATTTTCTATAAACATCTTAGTGACATTGCATTGCAGATATTTGGGCCCACAATACGTAAAATGTGTTACATCATATGTGAACTAACCCTAATCCACTATTTTGATTTCATATCGTTGCTAGAATAGTTTTCCTCTGATCCATTTCTTCAACTGTAATAAATGTAGCTTCAGTTCATTTCTAAATCTAATAGGTTTGTTTTTGCTTTAAAAGGTGGAATGATCAAGAAAAAAGGTTAAAAGATGAATTGACAAACCAAATGGTTGAGTGGTTTCAAAATGACACCTTTGACAAAACCAAGCTCCTTGAAAAAGCTGGCACATATCTAAAGTATGTGAGGGACCAATACAAGACCCATTTAGAGAGGAACCTAAAGTACGAGCGTCCCCCCATGATTCCAAAGAGGGAGTGGAAGGACTTGATTTTGGATGCCAAGGAGAGAATTGAAAGGAAAAAAGGAGATACACCACCAGACACCAGAAGAAGGTACATGATACTATTAAGAATGTAATTATGTACTAATTAATTACTCTTTATATTTATATAATCTAACATATTTCAAACTTTTTATAGACTAAGTGACAAGTCAAAGGCAACCAAGGAAAGACAAGAAAAGCACGAGCAACACAAACTCATCTCTGGTGGTTATATGAAACTTGCTGCACAAATTGTAAGTATCTCATGTAAATGAAATATTGCATCAAAATATTAATAAATTGCAAACGATTTTTTTTTATCAAACAATGCAAGAAAAATTCACGATACCAAGAAAAAATGTAGGGCTCTGAATTCAATAGAGCTCCCATAAAAGATGACAAGAGAATTGCCTACCAACAAGGCTATCCAATCATGGCTGATTAGCTACAAGAATTGAGTGGGCATACACAATATTCGAGTGCATCCATCACATAGGTAAATATGCTAAATGGAAATTGTTTCAAATTGAATACTTTACCAATAATCTAATTGATGTTGAGTTCCAACATAAAGTGACTATATTTGTTTTACATAAGCAAGCAATGATAACAATGTGCATGACATTAGAATGCAACCTGCTAATCGTGAAACATCACCTGCACATGAAGGTCTGAATGTGCATCCTAGTAGTGGAGGTATTCATTTGCTATTCAAATTTATTTATGTAATTATTAATACAATTAAACATCTTAATTTGTAATTAGAATAGTAATTATTGTAGCCTTTTATGTTAATATTTTAGAGCATGTAGTAGGTGGTGACCAAGTAGAGCATGATCTGGGTACACAACATCAGGAACGTGATGTTCCCCACTTAGGTAAAGAGGACCACTGTTATTACTACAAATATAATTGCAATTGGTGTTCAACATTAATGTAACCTTTAGTATTTCAACTCCTGATTATCTAGAGGGTGTTCAACATGTTGAGGTTGAGGCTAGACAAAATGATGTGGCCCCATCAGGTAAAGAGCGCAACAGTTATGTTCTCTAAATTAATGAAATACTTGTAACAAAAATAAAAAAGTATTTTGAATTTAACCCATTTCTCTGTTATTATAGAGGAGCCCCCTTCGCTTTAGTGTCCTCATCCTCATTATAGGACTAGGCATACATAAAGATCACGAGCAGAGGGTGGAACAACTACAGAGGAGGAAATGATGAGGAAATCGATGTTCCACTTAGTCTTTTCATAGCTTCAAAGAAAAAAAAAAAAAGAAATGATTGTAATCTACCTTATTTGATAACGAATGATTTTTATGTGTTAGTGAATGTAATTATGTGCTAATTAATGGTTATGGATGATATGTGTTAATTAACATTGATGAATGTTGCATGTTAATAAATGTTAATCAATGTTATGTGTTAATGAACGTTATGTGATATTAATGAAAGAATGTTATATTTTATTAATGGTAGAAAGAATGAATGAATGAATGTTATAAGATGTTAATGAGGAATTTAGAGTGATGTTAGGGGGGGGGAATGAGCTTCCACCTTCACATGGTTGGCCTCGTTAAGTAGAGAATATTAAACTATTCTCAAAACCAAGCGAAGCTCAACAAGATAACACACTTTTCAATATTTCATGATGTTGCATAGTTAATCTTATTGAATAATGTATATTGAATCTTAATTGCAAGGTCCAATAGAGCCAACATGAACAACAACACCACAAGTTGCTGGGTATAGTGAACTCCCAAATTGTCTTGTATATACACTAACAATATGAGTTGCTTCTAGTGTTGATATCCATGGGAGGACTGCAAAAGTTATGAATATGCCTCATCCTTGTAAGTTTTTTTATTACTTGTCATTTTCTCTAGTATTTTGTTACTTCATGAATGAGATGTTTTTAGATGTCTATTCTATGAATACCTCTCTATTGTATGCTTCATGATCTCACTTCTGATTCAACTCTTTATATGCCCTAAAATTATATGAGTCTGATAGCTTCTACTCTTGTTGATAGTTTGGTGGCTCTGAACAATGTCTCCTTCGAAGAAGCTTGATCCTTATAATTTTGGGCTTCCATGATGTGAAAAAGAGGTTATGTTATGAATAATGGTCCAGATGATTTAGTTATTTCTTATTATGTTGAGTATGAATAAATTTGGGCTTCCTTGGCTATGGTCACTATTTTGTACTAACTATTGTCATTTAGTGTGTTTTGAGCATGGACTTCAAGTAATCATGAGGGTGGAAACAATATTCAAGTGTTAGGGCATACACGGCCTTGACATAGGGATGAAAGTATTAGGAAAGTACAAGTGATTCATGTGTAGATTAATGTATCATTCACCTATTAATTCCTAGAAACATTCTAAAATAAACAAGCAAAGAGGTATGTTGAGTGCATATGTACATTTTATGTTGCCATGATATAAGTAAGATATCAAACATGTAACTTAGATTGATTTGCAATTTCATTCCTAAATATTAGATCTTCCTTGTGGATTTTTGAATGCATAATGTCTCATTGATTTCAATATCTTTATTGAAAGTACTCTTTTTAGCATGAAACTCCACTCATTGAGGTCTCTTACTAAATGCAAGTCAGTTATCCTATCAATGATGATACGTTTTGCATGCATTTTATGGGGAAATCTTATTAATAGCTATGGTTGAGTTGTTAATTGTTTTGTAAAAATATATACAAGTAGATTGGGACATTATAGTTATAAACACCGTAAATTATGTTTGAGATCATTGTCCTAATTGTAACAGTCAACCACCATTTGCCCAAGGCTACACCAACATCATTGTGACACCAAGGTTTGTGCATACTGATGTAAGGGCTACTCTTAGGACATTTCTTTACCATTACATATACACACCTAATGGGGTTTCCAAACACAACTTGTTTGAGTAGGCAATATCACTGGTAAACTTGTGATTGTCACAATTGGTACCCTTAGGATAGTCATTAATATTTGGTCTATGGCACTTTTTTATGGCTTCTAAATGCTTCTATGGGGTGTGCAGGGATCCCACACATCTCTTCCAACATTCCATCCAGGGCACTTCATTCTCACCTATCTTATATTCCACTTTCTCTATGCTGCTATCCCAGATGTCTGATACATGCTGTTAACATTGCTTTGATAACTCCAAATTCATATCTAAACTCATCCTAAGGTAACATGTTCATAGTTAATCAATAAGCTTTCTCTATGTGATTTCAAGTAAGATATTGATCTATATAGTTAATTTTATGATTGATTTGAGGGATACATCCATTGTCAAACCTTAAGAAAATTTTATTCCATATCCTAGATTTTTTATTTTTTAATTCTCAGTGAGTAGTTTTCAATAGTAATAAAGTGGTATATATCCTTATATTTCAATTACAAAAGATTAGTTATTTGAATAAATACATATAAACATAAACATATTTTTCAAATCTTATCTATTACAATTAAATATATATAACAATACCATATTATACATATCCCCATTTATATAATGAACAATAAAGACTTCTTTACAGTATTATATATTCATTATAGTTGATAATGCTTACCAAAAAAAAGAAAGATAAGAGTTTATATGTTGAACTGTTCTTAAATAGATATGGTTGCAAATTTCTTTGATATATTATGTATAATAGATTGCTATAATCTATTTCTTGTGCTATACTCTTGGATCCAATATTCATGATTTTGGAATTTAGATAGCATGCCTCGCTAGATTAATTTGGACTATAGGTGTAGATTCATTGTGGTTTATGCTAAAAGAATTCAAACAATTGTACATATTTAATGGGTAACTTCACTTAAGAAACTCATGTCTCATCTCAATTATGTTCAATTACATTGTCAATTTGAAGATTTGGTCAAGTTTGAGGTAGGAACTCAAATTCCTCCTTTGTTTTTCAATTGAATTGATTTTAGTTTGTTGCAAATAAATTGTTGAGTGAATTAAAGTATTCTTCTAATTTAAATCTCTCCATTTGGATGATTATACGATTTGTATGAGCCAACTTTGGAAAATACGAGTATATATGAGGTTATGGTGTTCAATTCTATTTGGGATGTTGAAATGACAAATCCAGGGAGTATTGTATTGTTGAGTTGATTAGAATCAAAAGGCTAATCTTGCATTTTCATTTTATGCACTTTGAAATTTTAGGGTTTTTGAGGTCCATCAGTTAAGGGTGTTTGTCTTGGTCCCACAGACTATTTAGTCTCGTGGACATCATTAAAATCTTTCATTCATTCATTGGGGCTTGTGCGAAGAGGCATGCTCACTCACACAAGGATTATGTGATCATTATTCTCGTTCACATCAGAGAATGCTTGGTTCCATATGGTCTATCCCCATGTAGCACATATGATGAAAGGATTGCCTGCACATGGAGCGTTGGGACTTGTGCAAAGAGACATACCTACTCATGTAGCATAGGGATTGTGTGATTTTTGTTCTCATCCATATGAGAGGATGCTTGGTTCCATATGGTGCATCCCCATGAGCACATACAATGAAAGGCAAGCCTACACATGGAGCATTGGGACTTGTGTAAAGAGACATACGATGACCCTTCCTCCATTGCACTCTAGAATCTAATGCCTTGTGTAGCTTTAAAGTAGTGACCCTATGTGGATTCATGACTTGGTATCATCCTTCTCTATTGATGTTGCACTATATTATTCCATTACATGTGTCATGTATGCATCATGTATGGCATGTGTGAGCCTATCATCCCCCTTGTATACTTTGATTAACTATTTGGAACTATCTCCACAAGCACGATGGGGTGAACCTAGGGGTTCCACGTGGTCGGGTGGCATTGCAAACCACAATTGGGGACTGAAGGACTCAATTCGTGATCACCTTGAAGAGCACTTAAACCTCCCTCAACACATGTTCTTTCTCTTTCATCTATTCTTGCAAGTTGCAATTCAAATGTATATTGAAATAAGCATTGTAATCATTGATGATATGTATATTAAACACTCCAAGTGGAGATTGATGTAATTGAACATAATTGATATGGTTTATGCTAACATCACTTAAGTATATTATGGGCCCATAACCCATAGGTCCCAAGATCAATTTCATAACTAGAAAATAAGATATCTAAATGAGTTGAAAATTTTTAGGAGTAAACATGTGGGCATGTTGAACTATACAAGGGGAGAGATGACCTTAAAAATTTTATTTTTTTATACCAAAATTTAAATTCAAATACCCTAGTTACTTAAACAAAAGAAAGGTTGGAACTATTTTATATTAAGTGTTTTATGGGTGGTCACAATGCATTTATGTTTTCTTTTAAGATGCTAGTAACATTATTAATAGTACTATCTTTACCTATTGTACTTTGCTATTGGACTCGATCAACCCAATAACCTTGTACATGTGATTTATTTTATTAAAGAGGATATTCATGTAGTCTAGAATGCATTATTATTGTCTTTGAATATATGTTGAATATATAATAACGAGTGACTACTTAGTATGAGATATATATACACTATCCTTACCTATTATACTTTTCTATTGGACTCGATCAACCCAATAACCTTGTACATGTGATTTATTTTATTAAAGAGGACATTCATGTAGTCCAGAATGCATGATTATCATCTTTGAATATATGTTGAATATATAATAATGAGTGACTACTTAGTATCAGATATATACATGTCATTCAATAGGTATATGTCATGTATTGACATAGGATGACAATTTATATGAGATTATCAATTTGGGATATACTTATAAGAAATATGTGTATACATAGTAGATAAATTCATTTCATGTATATATATAGTAGATAAGTTTTGGTAGATCCCAAGAACAACTAACTTAGATAAGGTAGATAAAGTCATTTCATCTCCCTGATTGGCTTTAAAGGCTCTTATATTTGGGTTAGCTAATTCCCTATCAGCACCATTTTTAATAGGTTTACCAGTACTTAGTGGTTCATACAGTCCTCTTAGGAGTTGGACCATCTCAACCATGGTGCGCCTAATCATATTAGCTTGAAACCAGTGCACCTCATATTAGCTTCAAACCTACCCCCTATTGGTAGCTGATGGGGATAGAATTTCATTCACTGTACATATCAATGACGTGTTCTTTATGTCTAGATAATAATAAAAAAAAATTTAAATAATTTTTTGTCGGAATTACGATCGATACTAAGCTTTCCATCGACAATGGAATCATCGAACCAACAATGTTCTCATCGGTGCAAAGTTTCTAGAATCCATCAAAATTCTGACTCAAACTACACAAACATTCGATGAGGATGTTGTATGTCCGACGATACTTCCTTGTCGGATGGTCGACGATGCATATTAATGGACCGATGACAAAACCATCGGACAAACAACATTCTCATCGATGCAAAGTTTCATAATTCCATCGACATTCTGACGCAATCTAAACAAACATCCAACGAGGATGTTGTATGTCTGATGAATTTTTTGACCGGAAGAGCGATCATGTCCGCCATCGGCAGAGCCCATAGGGTCATCATACTTTTGATGGTCAGAGGCATTGTCGACAAGTCCAACAATGAGTTTTTGATGGCTACTTTTGTCGGTAGTCCGACGAAAAGTAGTCGCAATTCCGACAATTGGTCATCGAAAATTAGCCCCAAATGTAGTAGTGTTTTCTCTAAATCTGTCTAATATCTCTACTTAATGTCTATAATAAAAATTTATTGGATGAATACTCTTTATGACTACTTCAAAATTATGTATTGATTGCACCAAGCTTTGCTCCAAATTCTAACCAAAACCTACTCCAAATCAGGCATACTATCTACTATAAATTTATAAGGAATTCTTCATAAGTATTTGCACATGTTCTTCAAATACATCAGCAATTTTTCTTCATAGAAGACTACATTTACTCATTATAATTATTTATACATATTCTTCATATGCATCTGCATGTATTCCTTATACAAGGGTAGGATATATTCTTCAATATAGATCTAAAATACTCTTTATAATTTTCAGCTCTTAGGTCTGCTCTTTGTAATGCATCTTGTGTTTCCATTCTGACCTATATATTTTGAGACATGATATGTATATCTATACCTATATATTTGATTTATTACTCTTAGTATCGTCATTCTTTTAGTATTAGCATCAATTTAGATGTGCTTTATGATGAAATAATAACATTATTGTAGTATGTTTATGATGTTGTTATTTTAGTTAATTATGCACATGTATGCTTGTTTGACTATATTCACATGACTATTATGTTGCAACTCATTTGGGGAAACTGTATGCGCTTTAGCTATTATATATATGCACCGGTACACTTGATGTGCATTGAATAGTTATAGGTACTAAAAAAAATTCAACTTGGCTTCACATGTTTGAGTTATTCCCTGATGATGGTTATGAGGATATATCGCATTGGCCATGCTCATTTTACCTTATTCCCATCGTACTGGGTTCAAGTATGATTTTTTGTTATTATGTTCAGCATTATACCTCAAATAGTGTGATCGATAATACACCGAGAAACATAATTCCCATGTGTAACACCAATAATGAGTGTTTGAATGTTTATGCTAATTTATAATTTTTCATAAATTTTAACTAAAAAAATGAGATTTGTAGTTTAAATAATAATTTAATCATTTGAAATGTGATGTGGTGTAAAAGTATTTTTAATTATTTTTTCTAGTAATTAAGGGTGAAATGTATGGGTTTAGGAAATAAAATAATTATTTAATCTATTTTATTTTCAAAAAAAGGAAAAATGGGTTGTGGGTAAATTGGAAAAAGGTTGTTCATTTGTGCATTATTGCATTGTTGGGAGGAAAATCATGGGATGGGAAAACCCCATAGCTAAATTTTTTTTTTAAGGATTATGGGAGCTAGAGTGGATGAAATGGAATGAGAACTAGGATAGGATTTGGAAGGGTTTCATATTACTACAAATAATCAAGATTTTATTTTGTGTGAAAAAATTGCAATTTGAAACTAGAACAAAATTCTAGATAAGATCTTCATTTCTCCTTAATTTATTTTTGTTATTATTTTTGAATTATTGGAGACTATTTGATGGAGTAGGGAAATAATTCCAATTGTTTGCAGAATTAAATTTGATGAATAAAAATATGCCTTTATATTGCCCAATCTCCCATAGGATGATTAAAATGCATGTTTTATGTTAAAAGAGGAGTGTTGGGCACTTTTAAATGAAAATTTTATCTTCCAAATTTTGATTTCATGATTTTTGAATTTGGATGAATTTTGAGTTACTTTCGTGGAGTTGTTGGAAAATTATTGGTTTTTATGAAATTGTGAAAATGATAAAAAGGATGGAATTTTGGAAAATTATGATCAAAAGTGAAATTGCACCCATCTATATTATGTTACATGAAGTTGCCAATAATTGAGAAAAAATGCATTGTTATGTGGAACTTGTGAAAAGTAAAATCTACCTTGTTTTTGTTTTATTCCATGTTCATTGGGGGATGTGATGTGATTAGAATTTAGGCACTAGAGAGGGTTATGTGAGTAGCATCCAACATTACCTCAGCCCAAAGTGGTTCATGTGATATAATCACATGTGGGAGTCAATTATTCAAGTGAAAACTAATTAAACATGGGTAATTAATTTTAACCAAGATAGTGGTTGCCCCTTGCATGCCTTAAGTTATTGTAAAGGATAAGGATGACTTGGGAAGACATGCATTCTCTATGAGTGTGATACTTTATGATACAATGATACAATGATGTCAAAAATCAATACAAAGGCTTTGTGCTTTGCTTTGTTATCTTGATTAAAAATCAATACCTCTTTTGTGCACACAAGTGTAAATTGGGGTTAAAAACTTGAATTGCATTTCCCTTCAAAATTTTATAGTCTAGTGCAAATCGGGTTTGTAACCCTAATTTACACCACTTCATAGCCATTTTCAAACTCATGTTAGGTGTAGGTTAGGATAAACCCAAACTAGACCTAAGTCCTACAAAAATATAAGTCAGACTCATTTCTGGTGTAAGGCAGGGTTATGACCCCGACTTACACCAAGTCCTTCCCTTTGGGTGTAAGTTGGGGTCATAACCTTGCCTTACACCAATGCCAATACACAAGGAAATCGGTGCATATTAGGGTCATAACCCCGATCTACACCAAGTCTCCCCTTTGTGGTGCATATCAGGGTCGTAACCCCGATCTACACCAAGCCCCTCCTTCTTAGTGTATGGTGGAGTTATAACCCCAACATGCACCAAGCCCAACATTTTTTTCTTTGTTTTGCAGTGGTGCATATCAAGTTTGTAAACCCGATTGCCATCACTTGCCTTTGTTTGACACCAAGGTGAAAGTTAGGTTTACAAACCCGATTTACACCAAAATGTTTTTTAAGATTTCCCAATGCAAATCGGACTTATAAGTCTGAAATGCACTTCTTGAACCACACCTTTGGTCTTTTTTGTTTCACTTCGAGGACTCTTCAAAATCCATTCCTACAACTCCATTTCAGATATCAGATTCCATATACCAAGACCTAAGAATTTTAAAGTACAAGCTACCAAGTGAGGACATGAAGACTCCATTGGTGAAGAATTTTGGAAACAAAATGAAGCTCCAGACACTTAGTCATTTTTATGCATCTCTAGTTTAGTGGCATTTTGTAATTCCAATTGACACTCCAAGTGTCATTTTGTATATACACTTTTGTATCTAGAATATGCACAAGTTTTAAGTAAAGTAGGACTCATTTTTTACTTATTCATAGTTTGTTGTAGCTTTCCTAGATTATCTCATTGCCCCTCTCCTATATATATGAGGGTGCTCATTGTAATTATCATATTTAATCTTATGCAACAAAATTCTACCGAAGTGAAGAGCAAAGTGAAATTCTGAGTTCATATTGTTATTTTACAAGCTTGATCAAATAAGAAGACATCTTTGACATTCAGACTTCATGTTGAATTCATTGTGGTTTATGGTAAGAGTGTTCTTGTATCATTCTTATTAAATTTTGTTTTGATTTAGTAAAAGAATTGTGGAAAATCATTATTAAAGAGGAGAACAAGTTTTGATTTGTAAACTTTGTGTTACATTTCAGTGCTTGTTAAATAGAATTAGTAATTAATACAAGAGGTAGTGATTTGAAGACTTTAAGCTTCATTTTGTTATTTTGAGAAAATATTATCAAAATTTTAATTAGATATCAATACAAAGACTTTATGCTTTCTTTGTTATCTTGGTAAAATATTGTGGGTTACAAAAGTTATTTGTAAAACGTTGATAGGATTATAGTGATCACAAGACTTTGAGCTTGAACACTATTTTCTCATCTCGAAGAAGCAACGAAGAACTTAAAAGTAGAATTAATCATTACTGCTCCAAATTGTAACTTCTTTTTTGAAAAAAGAGAAAAGAATAACATCTATTCTAAAGAGAGAATAGGTTGTTGTATCACTTGAGTTTAGATTTGGAATAAAAAGTTTGTATTTTTTACTAAATAAAGAGAGTAGTAAACAAAGGAGGATCCTTCCCTAATAATTAGGAGAGATTCAATCTCACACACTGTAGCTGGAACCACAATTTTGTGAACTTCCCTAGTTTATAAAAATTTCAACCAACAATGACAACATCTACCAACAATCTCCCCATAATCTAACATAATACAATATTGAGTATATCATCAATGACAACACACAAGTTGAGGGTTTACATCAATGACAATTCTCTAAAATATTTTCCAAGCCAAAATAAATTAAAATGAGGACTTGTTGCATTTTATTTTTCATGAATCATGCCCAATTTTTGCACTCAAGACTCCCATTCCTAGGTTTGGAAGGGAAAAAAAATGAATCATGAAATGACCTCTGTCTTGTAACCAAAAACTAAATTTGATAAATAAACCACTATTTAAAAATGCATCCCAAGATTGTCAAATAATTGTCAAGTAATTTCAATAGATTCCAACACATCAATCATCTTGAGTTAAAAAAATTAATATTTAATTGTCCTATAAATACAATAAGAATATTGAATTCATTTTTTTTCCTTGAAGTTAAAATTAACCCATGCAAAAATATGGATTAATGGAGATTAATGGTGGAAACTTGCAAGGGTAGTCGAAGCTAAGTCTAACAATTTTATCTCACAAAAAAAATAAGATAAAGGTAATTGTAGGTATTATATTTCATGGTGTGACACTATAATATATGATACATCCTAATGGTTGAATATGTTATTTTATGTATGAAGAGATTGGTGGAATAATGTGAAAATATGTGTTTGGATAGACTGAGTGATGTGTTGTCATTGATGTCAACATATTTCTCTGTGTGTTCCAGTGTTGCAGTCAGATTAACTCACGTAATCTTGAGTTGGTTTGTCTAGTGTGTTGCAGATGAGTTTTTCGTATTAAAGGGTTTTTAGATAAGTATCTCTAGTTGATTTAGATAAAGTTTCAAAGGTTCGCATGGAGATTTGATTGAGTTATGAGAGCTGGTATTGCAATTGGTTTTTCAATTGTTCAGTGTTATGGATTTTTCTCTTCATTGCTCCACATTGCAATATCTTGGTTTGTGGATTTTGTAGAGTGTTTGGGACATTCTAGTGTGTCCTCAATTCAGATGGTTTGTAATTTGGAGGTCTGCAAGTGAATCTTTCAATTTGATAGCTAGTTCAACTAGTGTTCTTGAAGTTCGGTATAATGATGATGAAGATTCTAGTAAATTGTGTTGGTGTGGTTGTTGTTGTGGTAATTCATGATGCTTGTGGATATCTCTAGATCATGTTGTACTTGTTTTGGTAGTCCATATTGATCATTGTTCTTGTTATTGATTATTTTCCTTGATCTGGTGATGTTCTTCATGTTCTTGGCTGACATGTTGAATGTAGCATGTTGCGGATGTTCGAGGAATAATTCTTGGAAGTGTTTCATGTTTAAGGTGTTGGTTTAGGTCCATACTATGTCTTAGCCGATATTATTTTGGTCCACATAATATTGTAGCATGCATGATTATATCTTTGTAATTTTTTATGTGTGTTGAGTCGATCTTGAAAGATAGGTTGATGATATGTATAAATAAATGTAATACTCAAGTGAGAGAGTGATCTGTGCATGCAAATAATGGTTTGATCTTTTAGAAGTAGTGCGAAGAAGTGTGAAAGAGAATAATCTATGTTATGTGCTTAATCGAAACTATAACTAGGCATGAGGAGATGATATTCTATCAGTTCATGATCTTCTGGATGTAATCCAAAATTTTTGTAAGGTAGTGAGCCTTCCCAAGGATTGTAGCCCTCCTTGTTGTTGTTTTTGAGCAATGAGCTATAGGTACTATTCCTGAATGCATGTGCATTCCCCATTGTAATATTTCATATACTTCTAATAGGGTATCATCATATTGCATGGGTAGGTTCCCACCGTGGTTTTTCCCTTAACCAAGTTATCCATGTCAAAAATCTTGGTGTTATGTGTGTTATTGATGTGTTGTTGATTTATGCTTTCACTATTATTGATCAGATCTAAAATTGTGTTTGAGTTAAGTAAAGTTTTTGAGAAAACTGATTCACCCCCCCTCTCAATTTTCTGCCTTGTTGCCAATAATTGGTATCCGAATAAGTTCCTCCAAAGAAGCTTGATCGATTCAGGTGATCCAGGATGGCAACTTATAAGAAGGATAGTTCAAGATTTTATGGAAAAAACTACACTGTTTGGAAAAGCTGGATGGAGTGTCACTTGAGATGCATTGGTGAAGATTACTGGAAGATTACTAAAAATGTGTATAACATTCCTATTAATGGTCCTACAACTCTGGATGAGATAAAGGAAGTTGAATATAATATTAGAGCTAAGGAAGCATTGTTGAGTGCCTTGACCTATTCTGAAATGACAAATATGATGGATTTGCAAATTGCTCATGAGATCTGGAAGAAGTTGTCCAAACTTTATATGAAGGTGTCAATCATGTGAAGATTGCCAAGTTGCAGAGCTTGAAGGGAAAGTATGAGTTGTTGAAGATGGGAGAAGATGAGAACATTACTTCTTTTATGTAGAAAGTGAATGAGCTTGTGTGCAATATCAAATGTGTTGGTGGAGTATTGGAAGAATTACAGATTGTTGCTAAAGTATTGAGATCCTTGCCTCCTTACAAACACAAAGTTCTTTCTATTAAGGAGATTCAAACCATGACTAATGTGACTAGAGAAATGCTAATTGAAAATCTTGTTGCCTTTGAATTGAGTGAGTTTGGTGACTCTCTTCCTATTCCTAAGACAAAATCTACATTCAAAGCTAGTATTTTCAGAAAGAATAGATATCATCCAGGAGAAAGTTCTTCAAGAAGGGTATCGAGATATGAGAAGGAGATGAAGGAAATTGAAGAAGAAGAGTGAGAGCTTGAGGAGCTTGAAGCACTTATTTCTAGGAGATTGCCTAAAGGAGTCAGTAAGTATGAAGGGAAATTGCCTCTTAAATTCTTTTCATGTAATAAGATAGGAGATTTTGATTCAAGGTGTCCAAAAAGAGTTCCTAGGAAGCAATACAACCCTAAATATCAGAATAAATGTTATTATGTTGTTGATGAAGGTGTGACAAATGATGAATCTAATAAAGGAAATTCAGGTGATGATGAATGGGTATTTATTGCCATCAAGGAAGATGATCCAGTGCCTATTGATTTTGCTAGCTGCATTAATGAGGAGAAAGCTTTGGTTGCTAAATTTGAAGAGAAAGATGAATGGATTATTGACAGTGGCTACTCTCATCATATGATCAATGATAAGAGTAAGTTTGTGAGTATGGAAAAGTATGATGGTGGTGTAGTAATATTTGGTAATGACAAAACTAGTATAATTCATGGTAGAGGTTTCATTTCTTTTGATGGTAAGAACAATATTGATGATGTCTTGTATGTAGATGGTCTAAAGCATAATCTTTTGAGTAGGACAGATGGTTGGCAAGAGGTATGTTTTACAATTCAAGAATGGCAAGTGTAGAATCTTAAGTGGTTCTGGAATTGAGATTGCATCAGCGACAAAGACCAAAGGTAATATCTTTCACTTGAACGTGTTGGTAAAAGTTGTTTGATTTATCAAATTGATGAAAGTTGGTTATGGCGTTTGGAGGATGTGCCATGTGAATTTTGATTGCATGGTTAAGATACGTTCTACTCAAGCAGTGAGAGATCTTCCTAAGTTGGTAAAGCCTACTAATCTAGTATGCAATGAATGTTAGTTAGGGAAGCAAACAAGAGTTACTTTTTAAATTAAATAGTATAGCTCTAATGGATTATTGGATCTTATGCATACTCATTTTTGTGTTCCTTCTAGAGTAAGAATCTTACAGGGTGATATGTATTTCATATTGTTGATTGATGACTATTCAAGGATGATGTGGGTTACTTTCTTAAGAGAGAATTCTGAAGCCTTGGAGAATTTCAATATTTTCAAAGCCATGGTTGAGACAAAGACAGGATTGAAGCTCAAGTGTTTGAGATCTGACACAAGTGGTGAATTCACTTCTGGTGAGTTCAATGATTTTTGTGAAGAGCATGGAGTAAAGAGACATCTATCTACACCTAGAACTCCTCAACAAAAATGGTGTTGTGGAAAGGAAGAATAGAAAGATTCAGGAAGTTTCTATAAGCATGATGTTGGAAGAAAATGTTCTTCATATTTACTGGAGAGAAGTTGTGAGTATTATCGTATACACTCTTAACTGGGTGCATATCAAAGGTGATACCCTTAAGACTCCTTATGAGTTACGGTTTTGTGATGTTCCTACACTTAGATATTTCAAAAAATTTGGAAGTAAATGTTATATCAAAAGTGATGAAGGAATTTTTCTTGGTTATTCTACCAAGAGAAAGGCCTACCAGTGTTATAATAAAAGATTGAGAAAGATAGTTGAGAGTGCTAATGTGAAATTTGATGAAGGTAATAAGTATCAGTCAAGATGCTCTGGATATGATTCAAATGATTAGATTGATTGCCATGATAAAGGAAAGCAAGTGTAGACCCAAAACCTAATTCAGATTGTTCTAGAAAAGATAGAAAATCAAGAAGACACTAGTGCTAGTCCAGAAGAAATCAAGAGTTTGATCACAAGACTCCGAGGTATGTGAGATTGAATCATTCATAAAATTAGATCATAGGAGATAAGAATGAAGGTGTGTTGACTAGGAGAAGAATTGCAGAAGAATATTATTTGATTTATAAGATTGAACCTAAAGATGTTAGTGAAGCATGCAAAGATGAAAATTGGGTTAAAGCAATGGAAGAAGAATTGAACTAGATTGAAAAGAATAATACATGGATTCTAATTCCCAAACCTAAGGATAAAAATGTAATTGGAACTAAATGGGTCTTTTGAAACAAACTGGATGAACAAGGTGAAGTTGCTAGTAACAAAGAAAGACTTGTTTGTAAGGGATATTCTCAGATGGAAGGAATTGAATTTGAGGAGACTTTTTCTCTGGTGGCAAGAATTGAAGTTGTTAGATTATTTCTTGCTTAGGTTTCTTACAAAGATTTTAAAGTTTATCAAATAGATGTCAAGTTAGCCTTTCTTAATCATGAGTTGGAAGAGGAAGTTTATATTGAGCAACCAGATGGATTTCAATTGACAGATCATGAAGACATGGTTTGTAGATTGAAGAAAGCATTGTATGGATTGAGGCAAGCTCCAAGAGCTTGGTATGCCAGATTGAATATGTCTTTGTTGAATCATGGATTCAATAAAGGTACTATTGATAGTAATTTGTATTTCAAGATTGATCATGATAACATTTTGATTGTTGAACTTTTTGTTGATGATATTATTTTTGGAGGGAATGATAGTTTGTGCAAGAAATTTGTTGATGAAATAAAAAATGAATTTGAGATGTCTATGATTGGTGAGGTGAAATTATTTTTAGGATTGCAAATTACTTAGTTGGATAAAGGCATTTTTATATCTCAGTCCAAGTATGTGAAGTAATTGTTGAAGAACTTTGGTTTAGATGATTCAAAGCCTGATGGTACTCCTATGGTGACCATATGTAAGTTGACAAAGGATTATGAATCCCCTAAAATAAATCAAACTAGATACATATCTATGATTGGTGGATTTCTATATTTAACTCAGACTAGACTAGATATTATGAATGTCATATGTCTTGTTGCTATATTTCAAGTTGTTCCTAAGGAATCTCATGTTGTTGCTATGAAAAGGACATCTAGATATTTGAAAGGGACAATTAATTTTGGTGTGTGGTATCCTAAAGATGATGATTTCACTTTGAGTGCTTTTATAGATGTTGATTGGGCAGGTGATGTTGATGACCAGAAGAGTACTAGTGGTGATGCATTTTTATTAGGAAAGAGATCGGTTTCTTGGATGAGCAAGAAGTAGAATGCTATTTCTTTTTATACTATAGAGGCTGAGTATATTGTTGTTTCTAACAATTGTACTTAGGTGGTATGGATGAAATAGATATCAAAGGATATTAGATCTATTTATGATGAGCCTATTTTTGTATACTATGATAATTCAAGTGCTATCAACATTTCTAAGAATATGGTGTTGCATTCAAAGTCTAATCATATATCAATCAAGTTTCATTTCTTAAGAGAAAAGGTGAATGAGAAGGAAGTTATATTAGAGTATGTACATCTACAAAGGAACAAACTAGAGACATCTTCACAAAGCCTTTGCCTAAGGATACTTTTGAGTATCTCTAAGAGAAGCTAGGGGTAAATGCCCCTCTGATAAGAACTAAGATGCATGGATTTGCATCAATCTGGTGGATTTTATAGTCATATCTTGTGATCCAGATTGATGAGTGGTGGCTTCTACTCAGGGGGAGTAGTGAGTGTTGTGAATCAAATAATTTGGGAGAGATTCAATTTTGTGAGTTTTTGTGTTGCAAATATGTGTCTTTTCCATTGATGTCAAAGGGGGACATATTCATGTGAAAACTAAGGGGGAGAGAATTATCTATAAGGGAGTGAGAATATTTTTTAGAGTTCTTGATTTCTTTGACATTGATTGTTTTTCACATCATGTGTTGCCATCAATGCCAAAGGGGGAGATTATTGGGATAATGTGCAAATATGTGTTTGGATTGACTAAGTGATGTATTTTCATTGATGTCAACATATCCCTTTGTGTGTTCCAGTGTTGGAGTCAGATTAACTTACTTAATCTTGAGTTGGTTTGGCCAATGTGTTGCAAATGAGTTGTTGTGGATTAAAGGGTATTGAGATAAGTATCTATAGTTGATTCAACTAAAGTTTCTAAGGTTTGCATGCAGATTTGATTGAGTTATGAGATCTAGTACTGCGGTTGAATTTTTAGTTGCTCAGTGTTGATCAGTGTTCTCGATTTTTCTCCGCATTGCTCTATGTTGCAATATCTTGGTTTGTGGATTTAGTACAATTTTTGGGATGTTTTGGTGTGTCCTCAATTTAGATATTTCATGATTTGGAGGTTTGCAAGTGAATCTTTAAGTTTGACAATTGGTTCAGTTAGTGTTCTTGAAGTTTAGTATAATGATGATGAATATTCTAGTAAGTTATGTTGGTGCAGTTGTTGTTGTGGTAATTCATGATGCTTGTGGATGTTTATATATTATGTTCTATTTGTGTTTGTGGTCTGCATTGATCATTATGCTCGTTATTGATGATTTTCCTTGATCTGGTGGTGTTCTTTATGTTCTTGGCTGACATGTTGATTGTAGCATGTTGTGGATGTTCAAGGCATAATTATTGGAAATGTTTCATGTTTGAGGTGTCGGTTTAGGTCCATACTATGTCTTAGCTGACATTGTTCTAGTTTGCATATAATATTATAGTGTGCATGATTATATCTTGTTAATTTGTGATATGTGTTGAGATGAACTTGAAAGATAGGTTGATGATATGTATACATAAATTTAATACTCATGTGAGAGAGTGATCTATGTGTGCGAATAATGCTTTGGTCTTTAAAAAGTAGTGAAGTAGTGCGAAGAAGTGTGAAGAAGTGTGAAAGAGAAGAATATGTGTTATGTGCTTAACCAGAACTGTAACCAGGCATGAGGAGATACTATTCTATTAGTTCATTACCTTTTGTATGTAATCCAAATGTTTTGTAAGGAAGTGAGCCTTCGCAAGGGTTGTAGCCCTCCTTGTTGTTTTTGAGAAGTGAGCTCTAGGTAATGTGCCTGAATGCATGTGCATTCCCTATTGTAATATTTCATATACTTCTAACAAGGTATCATCATATTGTGGGTAGGTTCTGACCATGGTTTTTCCCTTGACCAGATTTTCCACGTAAAAAATCTTGGTGTTATGTGTGTTATTGATGTGGTATTGATTTATGCTTTCACTGTTATTGATCATATCTAAAATTGTGTTTGAGTTAAGCAAATTTTTTGAGAAAATTGATTCCCCCCCCGCCTCTTAGTTTTTTGCCTTGTTGCCAACATATGTATAAAGTTAAATATTTGGGACACATACCTGTATATTAACAAATTTTTAATAAAAATAGATTATTCTATAAATGTAATACAACATATATAAAAGAGGATATATGTATCAGAGATTAAGTCTAGTAACCCAAGCTTTTGTGATGTGTATATCTATAATTTATGTTTTTGATATTAAGAGAAAATTAATATAAGAATTAAATGATATGAATGAGATATGGATGGTGCTATCTCAAATGGTTTTATGTGAATCAATGAATTCTTTATTTAATTTGTATGTGTAATCCATGGCATAAATTCTAGTTTTCCTTGTTATTGTATCACAATAAATTAATAAAAATAACATAAATGATCCAAACTCTAGGCATATATTTTGTGTCAAATTTTAGTGTTATTACTTAGAGCTTAGTTGTTGATACCTAAGGAGGAAATATAGAAGTAAATAAATTGGTTTTCTTTATCAAGATTCTTATAAGTAAATTGAATATAAATGGCATATATGATAATGATAACATCATATGGTAGCATATATTATTAGTGTAAAGAGTTATTACCAAACTAGTTTAGTTGGTCCTATTCACACTACAATTAAGCTCACTAAGAAAGACATCACTTTTTGTCTCACCTCAAATGGACTCACCATATGTCTAAACACTTTTTCATATAGTCATAATATATAACTAGCACCATTAGGCCTAGTTGACCTTGTTCTCCATATTATATTTGTAGCAATATGTAGCACATTCTGGAATATTTTATTATTATAATCATCTTTCTACTATAATCCCTACTAACAAGTACACAATCTATATGAATCCTTAAGGAAGTCCTAATGCCCCAATATCTCACCCAATAAGATTCATAAACAAGCACAATGACACACCATACTACCATCACCAACATATACGATCATGGTGACATTAGTGAAAAATTCACAGTACATGGTAATAGTCACCATGATAACCAAATGATAGGGTAGAACTACCTTCACAAATAAGACCAACTTTATTAGACCCCATTTTTTTTTCTCTCATCAAAACAAGAGGTAGGCTGAGAGTGACACCCTCATCATACCCAAACAAGATTATATAACAACAGAAAAAAACACTATATAAATCCATACATAAGAGATATAACAACTAAGAGACTCAAATATAAACCAATTGAATCAACCACTACTCAAATATATTCTAAGAAGACTCATTAGACCAAGGGAAACAACTTTCATTCAAAAGGGTTCTTTGATTAGCTAATGACTAGAATAAAACAATGTGAGAAAGGACTGAAATGCACCCGTTGGAATATATCATTTCAAAGGTACTCTATACCCTACTGCAATGTGTTGTATTCCAACATTTATGTCATAATCTCATACTATTCTAGTGTCCCATATTTATATTGTTGTACAATAAAGTGTTTAAAAAGGTAATCAAAACTTTTACTTAAACTTCAATGTAGATTCTCCTATCAAAATATCCATACCTTAACCACAAATGAAACCCTTTATTTTTAAAATATATGTGGAACATTAATCTATTTAATATTTAGAAAAGGGTTGTAGAGCTGTGAAGTTCTTGCTAAAGAGTGTAGGAGTAGTTTTAATTTTGTCTATTTTGTTTGCTATGTTTGTTTTGTTGTCATTAAAGAGATAACATATGTCTCATGTTATGGTATCACGAGTAAGATATTATGTTTTGTTTTATAGTGACATTAGAAAGATAACATGTTATGATTGATATAGTCTTAGTGTTAGGCATACCCCAAATTACTACTAACATTAGGTACATTGTAAAGAGACCATGAGAGATTGTATTGTCTTATCATGAAAAAAAATATGATAGTATTTTGTCTTCTAGTTAATATGATATAGGGAAACCATAGAGAAATCCTACTACATAGAATGGTTGTTGGTGTCATGTCACCTTTTAAAAAATAGCCACTTGCTAAATATAGTAAATCCCCATTGATCAAGAATAGTAGTTGATTATGACAAGGGAAAGATTATTTATTTAATATCTATAATGTCTTAATGCAAGTTACATCATTTGGAAAAAATTAATTTATTATTATAGTGTAATGGTGGAAAATTAGGGTTGGGGTTAAAATTAAGATAATAAAATCATTAAATGCCTAATTAACTATGACATTAGGTAGGAGAAGAATCTAATAGAGTTAGCCTTGAAAGACTGAGATTCTAATAAGATTCCAAGTTCCTTTTGATAGGGATTTCTCCTTCTTGAATTGAATTCATTTGATTGTTGGAGATTGGATTAAAATAGGTGATTATTGAAGCAATATAGAAAAAATAGTGAGCTATAGATGTTGTATGAATCCACGAACCTAGATCTAGGCAAAATAATATATTTTGGATCTGTTCCCAAAAGCTCGGGCTGATTTTTTGGGACAAGGTAGTATCAACTCGCCATGATCCTTTGAATTTTTCATCGTTTAAAGTTGAACCTATTCATCTCTCTAAATTTTATTGACCATCCTGAATGCAGCTTTGTACCTATTTACTACACATAGAAAGAAAGGGGAAATTGTTGGGAATAGGGGTTTGCCTAAGTCAAACCTCGATTTAGGAATTAACCTTGAATGAAATAATCCAAATACTAGAATAAATGTTGAATAGATATACCTCAAATCTGCAATTGTTGATGATGATGTTTTTCTCTTTGAATGCAATCACAAATGTTGTACATGAAATGCCATGAACATGACCAAACCCTAATCACACACACATACTTGCATAAAAGTTGACATGACTTTTGTTCACAATGCTTGATGATGAATATGCATCCTTGAAGATCTCTAAAAATGCTCGATAATGAATGTTTCATGGATGCACAAATAATTTAAGTAAGGTACATGTGTATGGAGATAGATTTAAAATGAGCTGATGTAATGTCTTTATATAGGGGTCTCTAGGTAAATTATAGATTAGGACGACCTCCAATGGTCATGCAAAGACATGAGGATCAAATCTTACCAATGAGATATAACCCCTACCCCATTTCAAATTGGGGTTGGATTGAGTGGGACCATTGCATTTTTGGGCGCCATTGTCCAGACCAAGGCATACCATGCCCTAGTCCCACCACAATCAGAATCAAAATAATGTTGAAAGAGGGTGGACCTATCCCATGGTAGGACCCACAAAAGGTTTTTCATGGCCTCAAAGATGGAGAATAGGCACAAACGGACCTATAAAATGGGTGAGGATAGGACATGCTAAAGTAGGGGCACAAACATGAGGTGTAAATTGGGCTGGTAATAATTTACGATGCCATATGGAGAAAAATCAAGAGGCATTAATGGTAGATTTTATGACAAGTTGTCATAATGGGACTGAAAGTTTGTTTTTAGGCAAGAATCCAATGACAGTTGTGGGAATTATTTATGAGGCCTATGTTGAGAAATAATATTTGAAAATATCATTAATTAATATAAAAAATTTCCTCTTGGTATGTTGGTATGTGTTTCCTTTAGATTCATGTAGCAAGAAGTTTCAAAGGAGAAATGATAGTTACAAATGGAAGGGACTTTTGGCACAAATCAATAGTTGGCAACTTAATGTTCATAATGGGAGCCTCTTTTAAAGGGAAACTAATGATATTTTATTTATTTTCTAAGAGTGGATCATGAGGGTTGCTCCTCTATATATTTGGAAGTGATTTCACATTTTGGGCATTCTAACTAGCAAATAGTGTATCTCTTCAAAGGTTGATAAAAAAATGAAGAGGGATCTCTAGGGCTAATAAACCAAGGAGATTGAGGCTCAAAGGAATTTATCTCAAGTGTCTCAAAGGAAATCTCATATAGAGGTTGTATCGGTGCTTAATGCCTTATTTTTGTAGTGTTTTTTTCTAACAGTTTGCAAGTGATTTGTAGAGGATTTGAGTGTGCATAGTTTAGAAATTTGGTTTTAGTTTTTTATTGATGTTAATAATAGAATATATTTCTCCTTTTGGATATACTTGAGATGTTATTTCATTTTTTTTCCGTAGTGGGCAAGTGTGGAAATTTTGGACAAGTTCCAATTCAAATTGAAGTTGTTTCTTGGGTGTTTGGATAACCAAGAGTGGGAGTTTGTTCAATGTAATTTGCAGCAAATGCTAATTATTTTTGTCAAGTTTTTTTGAACAACAAAGTGGATGTAATATCATGTTCAAATTTTTTATAAAATAATCTACACCAGTTGCATTAAGTTGGGTTTCAATTTGTTTGGTTTTTGAAGGTCATATTGGCAATATACCCAATTCATCTATTTTCATGTTTATGCCAATCTAGTTTTTAGATTAAAAGGGTGAACTCACAATAATGGTTCCCACTTTAACCCACAAAGGAAAAATGCAGAGGTGGAAAAAAAAATTTAAAGGGTGTTGATTCGAGCTAGGGGGTTCGAACGAACTACCCTTGGGGGTTTGAGCAAACCCCCTAGTTCGTTCGAATGGGTGGTTCTAAAATTATTTGTTTTTTCTTTGCATGTTCATGCAAACATGGGTTCGAGTGAATCCAAGGGGTTCATTCAAACTCCCTTCACTTGAATGGGTGTTTATTTGAACCCCCTTTCTATGCATCTCTCCCCTAATCTCTTCAAAATTTTGAGAAATTTTGGCCTTCAAACCTCTGGTTTAATGCTCAAATGAGAGAATCTTGACAACCCAATATTTAGGATGGTAGTCCTTGAAGCAATCTTTCCAACAACTATAATTTTATTACATAGTGAGTTTATTATGATCTTGTTTTCAAATTTTACCACATATAGGTTTTTCACCGAACATGAACTTCTTTGTTCAATGCATTAGGGAAAATGGTAAACTAATTCAAAAAAATTGAAAAATATCTATCCCCTAGGTATTGATGCAATCTTTCTAGCAAAAAATAAATAAAATTGAATTTTGATATATATAGAACAAGCTAGGTGTTCAAATGTACAACTATGTCTAAATTATAATTAGTTTGACTTTAAAACTTAATAAAATAAAAAAAATTCAACATATCACTATGCAACCAATTCCATGCCCTTGGTATTGATGTTACAAACCAAAATTTGAAAGAATTGAGTTTTTATCATTTATAGAAAAAAAAGTTATGCTTTTTGGGATGCACATCACTCTTAAAAAATGTCATTTGCTGTAAAAACTGTACTCAGGAGGTAAATGAGCATAAATTGCATAAACAGATTTCAAAGAGTGAATCACAACTCTAATCTAATCAATATTACTCCTAAATGACAATAGAATAATGCAACATCAATTGAATTGAATGAATAATCTATTTAAAACTCCCTCAATTGAAATAGCAAGGCTTCCATTATACTTCTCCAATCTGAGTGGTTGGTGGCTCTCAAGTATTGCACCAATTTCCTACATACAAATACTTTGAAGACTGTGATTCTGAAAAAGATAGATTGAATTGAGAAAATGATGTTGAATTTATAGATTTTCAACACAAAGGGGGTGAGAAATAGAACTCAAGTGTTGATTGATAGATAGCTAAAATTGATTGATCAGTAAACTAGTCATGATTGTTTTGTTAACTCATTTGATTGATCTGTTAACAGGATTGATTGGAGAGTGAACTCAATAGACTAAACAGTTGATTGAACATGTTGGTGTAAATAATTATTCATCATGGATATTATTACACTTACTTAAGTTTACTTAGGATAATGCATTTCATAGTAGTTTGGATATGAGACACTTGGGTGTTTGTGCCACATTGGGATAGTGTGTGTAGGAGAAATTTCACCTTTTATGGTGTTGATCTTGTTATTACACTATCATATCCACTTATTGTGGAGTGATAATTCCACCTTCGGTGGGTGATCCACCTCATGTGGAATATTATATTATTTCTCCTACCTACCCACACCTATTTCCTACCTACCCTTGTTTCTTATTGAGCCACATGTCATATTTGTGTGCTCATACATATCCCTAGCCTTGCCTATATAAGCAGGCCTCTATTCATTGTATGTAACTATTGAACTATTGAATCATTATTGTTGATCATTTCTATTGATGAGAATACAATTTATTCTTGTCCCATATTATGTCTCTATTTTGTACATTTCATTGAGCTCTTGATCTTGGCAAAATCCAACATGGTATCAGAGCCATTGGGGCTTCATTGATTCGTCTTGAAGAGGCATTATTGCGATGTCAAGAGGCAGATCTGAGGAGCAGCATCTTTTGGAGGCGTCCTAGACCAGATCCGACCCCGCCATTGCGTCCAGAAGGCCGTTTCCATGAATTTTGGTTATAAATTCGGCCTATTTTGGTGAGAAAATTTTTTTCTCCAATTTTGCTTGTATCGTACGGATTTTCAAATTTTTTAATATAATTTTCGAAAAAAAAAAATTATTTTCATTTTCTGAAAATTTTCGAAAAATCAAAATTCGAAAAAAAAAAAATTGAAAAATTCCGAAAGCAAAAAAAAATTTGAAAAAATATCAAAAAAAAAAAACAAAAAATCAAAAAGAGGGCTTTTTGGGGGTCCGCAGACCCCCCCCTGTGACCTGCGCGTTGCAGGTTTGTAGGTCCGCAGCGTACCTGCTGACAGATCCATACCTATCATCACCTCCCGCCGCAGGTCTCCGAGAATTGCGCCTGCCGCACCATTTCCGGTCCTCGCCGTGCGCCACTCTCCGACGCCCGCTGCAGCATCTCCCGTCACCTCTTGCTGCTCGTCCCTTGATATCCACCCATTCGTTCGCCACCGCTGTTGCTCCAGCCCCACTCTCCGTCCCCGGAAGACCCGCCGATCACCGCCGCAGGTCCCCGCTGGTCGCTGCTGTGCGACGCGCCGACACCCGCTGGCCAAAGACTCCGGTGCCCGAGACCTACAAACGCCGACCGCCGCCCACGACTTCCGACAGCCAAGTTCTCCGCCAGCCCTCGGCACTGCTCGTCCGCAACCGCCGAGTTCCTCTCAGGCAGCGCTAGCTCCTCCGCCACGCGGACACAGGTCAACCAAACCGGCGAACCCGCATCCGCCACGTGGCAGGCGGCCACTGGCCCATGGGTACCTTTTCATACTTTTCGTACACTGACACATACATACGGACCGCCACGTCCCTGCCGAATCAGCTCATCTAGTCAGCAAATCCGTACAGTACGAAATACACAGTCAGTTGTCCACGTCATCCGTCCGTACAGTATGGACGCCCAGTCAGCAGAGGATGAAGTTTTTTGCGACGGTCATATGATAGTCAAATTTAACCCCATGACTTGCTGACATCAGCACCACATCAGCAGGGTTTGAAAATTTTTGGACCCCCTCTCATTGAGCATTTTGATTTTGCAGTTCAACTTCAAATGGCCATAACTTGCTCATTTTTGCTCCTTTTTGGGTGCAATTTTTTTTGAAATGGGCTAGAATTTCATGCTCTCTGCAATGGTGAAGAAATTTTTTGATTTTGATTCATGAATTTTTCAGAAAATGCAGTTTTTGGTGACTGTACCTGAGTAACCCCAGTTTTTGCAACTTCAGAGGCTTCGTTTGGGGTCATCCGACCTCCTTTTCATGTGCCATTTTTTTTGAAAGTGCGTATTTTTTTTGTCTACTTTCACATGATGCTATCAGATTGATGTCATTATAAGTAGAAATTGTACTTTCAGATCTTGGCCATTTTTGGCTCTCTTAGTACTTGTATATTTGCTTGAATCTCAGTTAGATTCATTGCACTATTGATTGAAGTCTCTTGTATCTCGTTTGAGAAGTTGTAAAATTTGCATCATAAGTCCACTTTGCCTTGTTTTGCAAGTGGCTCATTGTAATTGCACTAAGTATAAAGTGCCAAAATCATCACTTTTGGGGGGGTACTTTGATTGATTGAATTTGGGGGGGTGTCTCTTGTGCTTTTGTGCTCTTGTGTTCCTTCCTTTTTTCTGCTATGGGTTCTTCTAAGTTTCCTCTCTTAACTCCACATAACTATGCTACTTGGAAAATTGATGCAAGGAGTAAACTTATGGAAAAAGGACTCACTCATTACATTGATGGAACTATTGTTGCTCCAGCTGATCCTAAGGCTGATCCAGTTGGTCACTTAGATTGGCTCACTAAAAATATCATGGCAATTGGTACCTTAAGAAAGTATGTATCAAAGGATCTCATTTTTCATATTGAGAAATGTACTCTAATCAAGGATGCTTGGCAAAAGTTTCAAGACTTGTATGGTCAAGTTGATGAGATTAGGGGATATCAAATTGATAGTGATCTCACCATGTTAGATCCCAAGAACTTTGATACTATACAAGATTATGTCACTAAGGCAAATGAGTTGAGGGCACAACTCAAAGATTGTGGCATTGATAAAAAGGATACTCAATTGATATTCAACTTGATAGGCAAGCTTCCACAAGAATATGCAGCATTGGTTTCTAGTTTCCAAACCCATAGGATGACAATGGGTTCAAGCTACACAATGCCTACATTTGATGCTTTCAATGAAATGTTGATGATGGAACAAACTAAGTTGATAAGCATGGGCATTCTTAAGGCTTCTAAGTCTCAAGCATTAGTGGCAAATCAAGGGAACAAAGGAAATCAAGGAAAGGACAACTCAAACAAGAAGAAATGGCAATCAAAGCCTAAGGACAAAGCACCATCTTCTCCAAAACAAGGAGATTCATCCTCTTCCAAGAGAGATAATTCACCAAAGAGGGAAAGACCTACTTGTGCTTATTGTAAAAAGATTGGTCATGAGGAGCATCGTTGCCATTCTAAGAAGATTGATGAGCTCACACATATCATCAAAAAGCATAACATTGATTTGCCTAAAGTCTACAAGAAGGATTATTCGTCAACTTCAACTTCCTCACATTCAAAAGGAAAAGGGCAAGCATTCATGGCTTCTACAAGTGGAAAGACTCACTCTTTTGGAACAAGAAAAGGAAAAGCTCTATGTGCTACTATCAGTCATGATTCAGAGAGATGGCTTCTAGATTCAGGGGCTTCTCATCATATGGCATCTTCACAGTCTATGTTCTCTACATTTGAGCCTTGCACCATGCCACAAATTTTGATGGGAAATCATACATACATGGATGTGATTGGGAAAGGATCTATTGATATTGGGGATAACTCCTTCAATGATGTGTTGTGTGTACCCCATTTGACAAACAATCTCCTTTCTATCTATCAAATCACACATGGCGCAACTAAGAGAGTTGTGGAGTTCACACCTGACTCAGTTTTCATTAGAGACATGGAGACTAGAGCTATCATTGTGACTGGGGTGGTTGATCATGCATCTTGGTTATACTCCTTTTCAGATTTTGTTGATGATGATTTCACAATTGATGATTCTATACATGATGATCACACTTCTTGTGATGGTTCAGATTTTGAGGAGAACTTTGGACACTTGAACATGGGGATTCTCACATGTGACCCCATTCTTGAGTCTTGTATTTCATCTCCTCCTATTGATATCATATCACCTATTGCACCTGATGATGCAGATAGTGCGACAGTTTTGCCTTCATGTGATTCAGTGCAGCAGGATATTCATTGTCTTCCAGCTTCAGATTCATGGGATGATTACTTGATAGACATTGCAGGTTTGTTTGTGGAATCCTACATTGCAGATTTGGGAGACATCATTGATGACATTCATCTTCTCTTTGATGAAGATGATCCTTCTTCGATTGTTGCGAGGGCACACTCTGACCCTCTTGTTCATTCTCTACATGATCATTCTTTTGAGGTTGACATGATTGTAGATACTTATGTACAATAGTTGGAGGAGGTCTCTTTATGTTTTGAGGAGACATGTGAGTCTTTGGGACATGTTCTACATCCATCTCCACTAGATCTTGGCATGCCTTTTTCAGTAGTGTGGCACAGTTTACCACCTTTGGAAGGGGTATCTTTCAGCATCGACATGGGGACACTTGAGCAGTTTTCAGAGATTCCTTTCATCATGAGTTTTCTTCATACATCTTCCCTTCATGATTGGGGATACTTCATGGATACACCTTTGGTTTTGTTTCTTCCTAAGGGGAGGAATGTTGTTCGACGTTCATGGAGCAGTTTCTTCATACATTGAGCTTCTTCCATTGGTGCAGATTCTTCATTGAGGGAGGATCACAGTTTGACTTCTCTTCTTCTCTCATATGGGGGGGACTTTTTCTGCACATGGGGTTTTGTTCCTCACATTCTTCTATGAGAGTTCTCTAGTATGTTTTTCATCTCTCTTTTGGGGGAGGGTTTTTTCCCATTGGGTTTTTCTCTCTTTCCCCACTTTGTGAGAGATTTCATTGCATTGGTTTGCATGCATTTGCATTTGTACATGGGTACCTAACATGGCCTCGTAGTCGGGACCCATCTTGCATTGCTTAGTTGCATTGTAGACTTAAGTGCACTCCCCTAAGTTGCACTTAAGGGGGGGTGTTGGTGTAAATAATTATTCATCATGGATATTATTACACTTACTTAAGTTTACTTAGGATAATGCATTTCATAGTAGTTTGGATATGAGACACTTGGGTGTTTGTGCCACATTGGGATAGTGTGTGTAGGAGAAATTCCACCTTTTATGGTGTTGATCTTGTTATTACACTATCATATCCACTTATTGTGGAGTGATAATTCCACCTTCGGTGGGTGATCCACCTCATGTGGAATATTATATTATTTCTCCTACCTACCCACACCTATTTCCTACCTACCCTTGTTTCTTATTGAGCCACATGTCATATTTGTGTGCTCATACATATCCCTAGCCTTGCCTATATAAGCAGGCCTCTATTCATTGTATGTAACTATTGAACTATTGAATCATTATTGTTGATCATTTCTATTGATGAGAATATAGTTTATTCTTGTCCCATATTATGTCTCTATTTTGTACATTTCATTGAGCTCTTGATCTTGGCAAAATCCAACAGAACAGACTAGGGAGATAACTGAATTGATTGATTAGAAGACTAAAATGATGGATTAGAAGACTAAAATGATGGATTAGTCATAAAAACTTGATTTTGAGTTAAAAAGGATGATTGATGAGTTAACTAAGTTAACCGATTAGACAACTAACTTGATCAATCAATTTTGATTTAGCATGTTCTATAGGAATTTGAAATTGAGTTTGATTTTCATTTTCAATTTGGATTTGAATTTGGTCATTCGAATGCTGAAATGCACATGAAATTAACTGAAATTCAGATTTGGTGAAATGTGAAATTAGATGAAATGATATGAAATTTGAATTTGGGGAAAAATTAAATGAAATTAGATGGAATTAATTGGAATTATAATTTGGGGATTTGGTGGAATAATTTAATTAATTTAAATAATTTAAATGAAATTATTTAAACTTGGGAGATTGAATTAATTAAATAATTAATATTTAATTAATAAATGAAATAGGGTTAACTGTTTAAAATGATTTGAGAATAGAAATAGAATAATTAGAAGTGTTGAGGGGCAATGATTAGAAGAAATAATTAGTTTAATCAAATAATTAAAGAATTACTTAATTAAATAAATGAATAATTAATATAGAATTAATGAGATATTTTTAGGTGCCTACATTTGCCCCTCTTTGAGACAATGTCAAAACAATGTGGTTTCAAAGAAAACAAAAAGAGAAACTGCCCTAGTGACACTTAGGGTATAATGCCCCCTCAGAAAAAGTGGTCGGAAAATTATGAAACGAAGACCAGTTTTTTGGAAATGTGCTAGATAGTGATAATATGAATTTTGAAATGGATTTGATCTTATTTGATATGTTTACAACTACGTTGAAGTTGGAATGGTCCACGAGCATTATGTTGAAAAAAACCCTAATTTTTTGAGCTTATAAATTGAAGATTGGTATTGATTTGAGCTCATTTGCACTATTTTGTTTTGCAAGAAGTCCTTAAAGATATTAGTGCTTTTAGAGTCCTTGCAATGAAATGGTAGGTCATAGAGCGAGGCTACATTTATCCAAGCGAGTGTGGTCTTATTAGAGACCTCCTGACATTAGTGGCATGGTGAGTTGTCATGATTTTTTGCTCATTTATGCCTTTTTTTTTCCAAAATTTTAATCATCTTATGGTATGTCATCTTTCATGATTTTCACAATTGACTGTTGATTTTGCCGCAATTGATGTAAATGCACTGCATTTGTTTCTCCTAATTCACATTTGCAAGTTTTGATTAGCAATTGATAATTGCATTTCAAATTTGCTAAAATTGATCCACATTTGATACAAGTATGTCGCATTTGATAATTTTGCATCATAGTTGATATAAGTATTTTGCATTTGATATTAAAGGCATTTTTTCTTTTTTATTTATGTGTCCTGACAATTTGATGATGTAACTAACTCATTTTTATGTTTTCCAAATGTAGACGCATTATCCAATACTGTTTGCTAGACAAATGAGGCTAGATGGTCTTGATCGATGTCATGAGTTGGATCCAGAGGATACCATTTTGTTATGATAGGTTGGATTGTATTATATAGAACATTTGCCTAAGGTACGACCAACAGGGCCATGATTACTACTTTGATTGAGCGGTGGCATTCAGAGACATGTTATTTTCATCTACCGATAGGTGAGGTGTCCATCACACTTGAGGATGTGTGGCGTATCTTACACATTCCAATATTTGGTAGATGAGTTACTTTTGATCGTCATGATGGTGTCTCTTCTTTGTGTACATTGTTTGAGTGTTCAGAGGAGGATCTCCATATTCATGGTCATTACGAGATTTGTTGGGATGATTTTGATTATGATGATCTCACTGTTGTGCCTACTTGCACTGTTGCTAGATTATTGATTCCTGATAGACATACCCATGGTTTTCCTATTAGATGGGGATGATTCATACATGATATGATTATTGATAGATGTGTGTTTGCTTGGGGTCCTTGTCTTCTTTCCACTTTGTATCTTCAGATGCATGGGATTGTTTACTTGTAGCAGAAATCAATTGGATGTGGCATTACTTTTATCTGAACATGGGCTTCAGACCACATAGCTATCTTCTGTCATGCATTACATATTGATTTATAGCCAGATCATCCATATGCTTTCAAGTACACTATTGGTGTGAGACATAGGGCATCGAGTAACATCTTGTATTGGAGTCATCAAATTGATATCTTATAGTATTTCTCATGGAGACCTTATCTTACTTCCCTGGTCGGACTGATGATGCTCAACATCTTCCTTTTTGTTGATAACAGAGATATCTTATTGGTTGAGATGTGGGTGGTCACAGGTTTATTGACATGCATCTTCCTAGTCATGTACTCAGACAGTTCGGAGAGGTACAGGGTTTTCCAGATGTGACAACTTATTTTGCTCGCACTACTCGAGAGGTTGGTGATTGAGGTTCTTGTGTGAAGACTCATTTTCCTATTGTTGAGTTTTATGCTCTTGCTCCTATTTTGTGGGGATCGCATGTTGGGGTAGTAGATCCAAGGTCCATTGCATAGTATAGTGTATGGTGGATACAACATAGGCCTATACCTTTGACATATTCAATAGTTCCGATTGGTGCTTAGTAGATTAGACATGGCAGGGGTCCTAGGGGGAGAGGAAGAGGTGGGGGGAGAGATGGAGGAGGTGGTAGAGATGGAGGTGGTAGAGGTGGAGGTGTTAGAGATGGAGGTTGGTATAGATCTGATAGCAGCATTTGCAAAGCAAGTGGATAGCGGAGAGGAGGATGTGCATATTAGTGGAGAGATTGCATCTATGAGCAATTCTAATGAGATTGATGAGTTAGGATCAGGCTCATCGAGCAGTGATGGAAATGAGGGCGGGGATGATGGACATGATGTGGAGATGTCCCAAGCTACAGATTTTGGAGTTGCAAAGAGAGGAGATGAGGAGGGATTGAGAGATCAAGTTAAGTGTTTAGAGGACTTGGTCGCTACTTTGCGGCAATGACAGATGGAGGATAGAGATTAGTACAAGTAGGTAATGGAGGAGTTCAATGCAGAGAGAGATCATCTATAGAGGGAAAGGGATGAGGTAGTTAGGAGAGCTCAAATTACCATGGATGCATACAATCAGTTATTTGGGCTAGTGACAGAGGCACGTAGCCAGGCAGATAGATATTTTGTTGCTGCAAAGGAGGTTATTTATTATCGGCAGGCTTATGAGAGAGATATTCCTAAGGGTCAGAGAGAGCCTAGTTTTAGTTCTTTCATGGGGAGAAGATCAATTCGATCTACCTCTTGATAGACTAGCAGTGGAGGAGTGATGGGTCTGATGAATACTAAGAGGGGGGGTGAATTAGTATACCAAAGAATACTAAACTTAAACACTTAAACAGTTTAGTAGTAAATCGGTATAACAGTTTTACTAACAAACCGGTTAACACAAATACAAACCAAACAACAAATAAGGAATTCACCCACAAAAGCACAATCACCATAACATAAGAGGTTTTGATGTGGAAACCCAAATGGGAAAAACCACAGTGAGATGAAACTAACAAGTAACTATTTGCAGAATAGTAACCAAACCGATTAAGGTCAGACCAGTAAATGTCATACAATGTTCTTCACCAGAATAGATCCTTTTAGGAATCTCAATCTTTGTTAGGAGATAAGTCCAATTAAAGAATACCTTGTGAGAGGATTTCAGATCCATAGATGTGAACCACCTTGTTAGAGGATTTACAAAGGCTTTTCTAGGCCTACTCGATTAAGGGTTTCAGACTTGTCAAAGATGTGAGTAATCAACAAGTGAATGATCTAGCAAATAGCATAGTCTACTTATTTAGATCCATGATAGCTCATTACTAATGCATTTTTGCATTACTTCAGTCTTTAGTAAATCCACACTCTGTTACAACACACAGACTTGATCTTCTCTCCTAAGATCGCACATTCAAAAACTCATCAACCACCAAAAAACCCTAACAGCTACCCCTACTAAAACCCTAGACATGATGTCCTTAAAAAAGGAATCTGATTTCATGTCAGTCCAATAGGATTACATTGCAAGTTCCTAGGTTCATTGTATCTAGACACATTTGATAACATGACACAAAATCATCGTCAAAGTGTCAGTGGATGGTAACTCATCACAGAGTATTACCGGTTCATACAACTTTACCGATTACCGGTTGGTAACTCATCACAGAGTAATACCAGTTCATACAACTTTACCAATTACCGGTTGTCAAAGATGAAGACTAGGAAAATGATAACTGCTGATTCAGTTCCTTCATACAACTTGAGATCCTCAAACTGCTTGACGTCTTCATACCGCTTGGGATCGGTAGACACTTTCTACAAAAACCGATAGCCTAAAGGCTATAATACATAATACCGGTTTGGAACAAAATACCAGTTGAACATAACTCGTACATACAAAAAGTGTTCCCAAAGCAAGTGTGTGTCCATCAGTGACAATCACAACATAATCATCGAAAATGCCAATAATCTCCCCCTTTGGCATTGATGGCAACACTTAATAAAAATTTTGACATCTAAGTGTTTTACAACAAAAATATGTCATAATCAAAATTACTCCCCCTAAGCATATACACTACCCTTTTTGTAGATAATACAATGTATACTACTCCCTTATAGAGATAAACATGAAAGTATACATAACATGCATCAAAATTTTAAGTACAGAATACTACTCCCCCTTTGCCAACAATGACAAAGTACAACTGAATAACCCATGTTTCATTATCATTAAAATAAAAAGTGTTTATGACAATAAAGAGTGAAACTTGTCAAAAAATGATTTAAAGTCTTGCATAAATGTCTTCATGGAGATAGACCATGATTCAAGCAATGAGGTAGCAACCTCACTCTCCGTTTGCATCTGAGATACCTATTCCTCCATGGTGTCCAAGGTACTCATTTCTTGAGTAACTGTTAAGGCATCTAGATTGAGGTAGCATTTCTGAAGTATTTGCAGTCTTGGTAATAGAACCAGTTGTAGTTCCTACAAATCCCTGGTCCGGTTACTGATCTCTAACTTAATTCTTGCAGCCTAAAGTTGAAACCGGTGAACAATTTGCCCATAAGAGGTAAAGGAATCATAAGGCATCTTGGAGGTGCTTATGAATATCTACAAATCAGTTTAAAATTTGTCTTTCTAAGCAAGCACATCATCACAAAATATATGGGGTTGACATATCTTGCTGAGTAGTAGATTCCCCTCATCTAGAACATCTTTAATGTCCTTTTGTGCCTTCTGCAGATCGGATCGGAGCTCATTTAACTTTTTCACCAAGGCACTGTTCAAATCCTTTTGATGTTTCTTTTTTGCATTGGCTTCGACAACATCTTCCAAACATTGCACTTGGTCCTCTACAACCGTGCATAAGGGCTTCAATTGAGCTAGAGAGGAATTGGTACTTGGGAGATTGGTACTGGGAATCAAACTAGTGAGAGTTTCCACCACAATTTGAATCACATCTTCCTCCTTTTCCTCCTTAGTGCATCCAATCACTCTTGAGAAAGCTTAATGCTTTGCAGTAGCTCTGTTTCATTTGTAGATTGGAGGTCAATGGGACTGGTGATGTCAGTTGGTTTGACTTTACCACTGGTTGCCTTTGGGGTCTTTGTATGTACACTCTTTGCCACTTCCTCCTTTTCCTTGGCTTTTTGCTTATCTTCTTCTGCCTTCTTTTGCTCCTCAACTTCTTTCTTTCTTTTCTCTTCTTCCTTCTTCCTTTCTTCTTCTTTCCACTTCTCTTCTTCTTTCCTTTCTTCTTCCTTCTTCTTCTTCTCCTCATGTTTCCTCTCTTCTTCTTTCTTCTTGTTCTCCACTTTTCATTTCTTCTCTTCTTCCTGTTTCTTCTCTTCTTCCTTTTTCTTCTCCTTCGTTTCATGTTTCTTCTCTTCTTCCTTCTTATTCTCCTCCACTTCTTGTTTCTTCTCTTCTTCCTGTTTCTTCTCTTCTTCCTTTCTCTTCTCCTCTTCCTTTTTCTCCTGTCCTATCATTTTTGATGGTGTATTAGGGGTAACATCTTCACTGTTCAAGGCATCAACATCAATGGGGTCCATTTGCTCAGTGACCTGTTCTCCCTCACTGTTATATACTTCATCCAGTTTTGCAATTTTTGATTCTTGTTCAGCCTTCTTGTTGGCTTTGGACACTTGATGCAACTTCAGAACAAGTTGAGTATGATAGTGGGTATCTTTTACCACCTAAGGGACTTTCCCTTCTAGCAACAAGAGTCTCCTTCTTCGCATAAAGAAGAGGCCTTTATATTTTTTCATTACTTCATAGAGTTCAGAATTGGACACATCAGGAAAATATTGTGCAAATATTTCCTCTCTTATTTCATGTTCTTTTTCTATGGTAATGCGCCATTTGTTGTGCAGAGAATTATATAAAGAATCTGGTGTTACAGATTTAATTTCTGATGGTGACTGATCATTAATACATAAATATTGAATGACTTCCTATTCTACTTCCTCTTTCTCATTATCATTGAAATCATCAAATTGGTCTGCCAAATCACTCAACACTTTTCTCCTAATGTTCTTAATAGTTCTTTGACAATGTGTCAAAGGTTTGTAAGAGTAGATATCAATATTTACCAGTGTTGATGATGTCGGTTCATTGCTGGTTGTCTTTGTCTTCTTTCTTGTTTGCCTAGTCTTCTTAGGCTTTTCTTCAGATTTTGTATCTTCTGAGTATGGTGTGTTGCCCTTTGTCTTCCACTTTCTCTCAAAGACTTTGGTAGGTGCAACTTTCAGTTTCTTCTTTTCTGGTGACCACTTGGTCACTTTAGGACTCGCTGAATTAACTAGTGCCGTTACAGATGGAACTACCTTTCCTTTCTTCACAAAGGGATCTTCAACTGGTGTAACCCTTTCCAGATAGGTGTCGGTTCTTTTCTTCCTACGATCAAGCAGTGAGGCAAGTAGGGTGGAAGTATACCTATCTAGCATGTCATACATCACCTCATAACCCATAGCCTCCACTTCTTCCTTTCTGGGCTCAACAGCCTTCATAATGCACTCATCTACTTGGATGATTAAGTAGATGTCCTCTTCATATTTATTAACAATATCACCATATATTCTCACCCTTTGGATCATCTTGCATCTAAACTCATCAAAGTATTTGTTTAGGACTTCAAGGTAACCGATTCCAACTGCTTGAAGACTTTCCCTGATTTGCTTTGTAACCAGTTGGTCAGCAGACCACTGAATATCACCAACTCCTCAAAAGTAGCCTTGGAAGTAGAAGAACAATCCGACCAATAGTTGTTCAAATTTAAATCTCAAGGAATTGTCTTGTTTGATTGACTTCAAGTTCACCAGTAGCTGCCTTTGCATACAGGTGCATAAATCAAATGGGGCATCTTCCATGATCATCTTGTAGCCAGCATTTACCATTGCAGTAGAGACAGAGTTAATTCTGCTGGCATGGAATGTTCGGTAACCTATCACCATGCAAGCATACTTGACCAGATCGTCCTTGATGGTATTGATGGTCATTCCCCATTGGTCGCTCATAAAACCAGTGAGCTTGGTCATTTCAGTCTTGCTAATCTTCCTTAGGGTTGGCACTTCTCCAATGTTACAGAAACTGGTGACGGCATGAATCGCTTCCGGTATGATGTCATGTGTCCGCTCTAAGTACATTCTGTCACTGTGCACTTTGCTTAGAATGATGTGGATGTGATCATCTGTGAATTCTTCAAGGAAGTAGACCACATTGTGAAGCTTCTTGTTTTCCAAGATGTTGAATTCCGGTTTGATCTTTTTATCCTTCCTATTGAACAAACTAAACTAAGAATGGATCACTAGAGATCCTAGGTATTCAATTATACAGTTAATGTAATCTAAAACACCTTCCTCTACTATAACACCAATGAATATTTGGGATAGGGCATTGTATTTTGCCTTCCGTTGTATGAAATCAACTGAATCAATGTGTGCACTAGAACTAGAGTGCGATGTTGAAGCCATGATAAACAGAGAAACTCAAAAAATACCTTTGAAAGTCAAGATTCAGGGCTTGCAAATTTCACTTCGCCACTCACTACTTTAGTTGCTAGGTTACCGCTTTGAGTTCTACACTTGACGGATTGATGTTATCTTCATATTCATCTTCCAAGTTTTGAAATCTCTTTGAATTGCAAGACAAATTGCCTTTTGTCACTCTGCACTTGAAAACTTCTTCGCTCGAAAACTGATAAGTGAAAATGACTTGAAAATCCCTTTTAAATGAATTCTTCACCTACCATAATAAATGCTCCACTATTAGGGCGTAAACCCTAATTTTCCTTTTACCATTTCTTATCTTCTACCAATTGACAGGTATCACATACGGGTTAAGGTCTTTTACCGATGTAAACTGGGGGTTTGAAACATTTTATCGATTTGTTTCCCCCTAAGATTTCCTGTAGCTTAGTTTGTCAGTTCAAAGATTTCCACACTAGGTGCAGAAACCGGTTCTTCTTGAGACACTTCTTCTGGCTTCTTCTTCCAAGTTTTCTTCATATCCACTTGAACAATTTCAACATCAATCTTTCCTTTTGGAGTGACCGGTATATCATTCGATATATTCTTTCTTATCCTGCAGAATCTTGTTGTATGACCCGGTTTGTTGCAATGATAGTAAACCATTCTAGGTGCTCTCCACGGTCCATTATTCATGTTTCCATTCTTCCTTCTGCATGTTGCAGCAGTGTGACCACTACCATGACAAATCAAACAGGTTGCTCTCCATCTGATTGCCGCTTGATAGCCACCACTTCCTAACTGATGATTATAGGTTAAACCGGTTAGGATTCTGGTTCCCAGAGGGTTCAGGAAAAACTCCTTGACTCCTTTGAGGATACCTTCCAGTGTTGTGCATGCTAGACTTGCATTCAAATTCTCTATGCCCAAACTTGTTGCATGCATATTAATTTCCATTGAATCTATTGGATCTAGGCTTATTATTTAGAAAGTAAGGAAAGTTATTGTAAGCCTTGTTTCTATATACATTAGCGGTATGTCTTTCCTTGAGAGAATTAAAGCAAACAGGTTTGAACTTTTTCTTACCTTTATCCTTTGGTGATGGTTGCTTCTTTGATGCTCCATCTTTTTCTCTAGAGGTCTCACCTTCCTCATAATGAGAAAAACCAAGTCCAGTGGTATTCTTCACCAGTTTTGCTGATTCAAGCTTTTGTTCTAGCTTAATGGTGCTCTTATTCAATTTGGCAAGTATTTCCTTTGACTCAATGAGTTCTTTGGTAATAGCAGCATTGGATTCCTTCAAGGTTGCATTCTCAGAAATAGCCATGTTTAGTTCACCTTGCATTTCCTCTTTTTCCACTTTGCTCTCTTGGAGATGAGCGATAAGTGCACTAATTTATTGCTTTAGCTTAGAGATCTCATGATCTTTGTCTTTTACTAGATCTTCAGATTTTCTCCGGTTCTCAAGCTCTTGACACATCTTGATAGTCAGTCCTTCAAGTTCCCTTCTTAGGTTAGCATTAGACTCATTCAGTTTTTCAACTTCTTCAACTAGGGCTTCCATGTCCACTTCATCAGAGGAACTATTTTCAGTTAGCTCCATCAGTTTCTCAGCATGCTCTCTCTTTTTTGCTAGAGAGGCCTTATACTTGACTTTGAGTTCATCATAGGCTTTCTCAGTCTGAGTGAGCTGATGAGTAAGTTCCCTCATAGTGTATTCTCCCATATCTCTTTCCAAGTGGTTAAACTTATAGAAAGGTTGGCTCTGATACCAATTGATGAATACTAAGAGGGGGGGTGAATTAGTATACCAAAGAATACTAAACTTAAACACTTAAATAGTTTAGCAATAAACCGGTATAACAATTTTACTAACAAACCGGTTAACACAAATGCAAACCAAACAACAAATAAGGCATTCACCCATAGAAGCACAATCACCATAACATAAGAGGTTTTGAAGTGGAAACCCAAATGGGAAAAATCACGGTGAGATGAAACTCACAAGTAACTATCTGTAGAATAGTAACCAGACTGGTTAAGGTCATACAATGTTCTTCACTAGAACAGATCCTATTAGGAATCTCAATCTCTATTAGGAGATAAGTCTGATTAAAGACTACCTTGTGAGAGGATTTTAGATCCACAAATGTGAACCACCTTGTTAGAGGATTTACAAAGGCTTTTCTGGGCCTACCCGATTAAGGGTTTCAGACTTGTCGAAGATGTGAGTAACCAACAAGTGAATGATCTAGCAAATAGCACAGTCTGCTTGTTTAGATCCATGATAGCTCATTACTAATGCATTTCTGCATTACTTCAATCTTCAATCAATCCACACTCTATTACAACACATAGAATTGATCTTCTCTCCTAAGATCGGACATTCAAAAACTCATCAACCACCAAAAAACCCTAACAGCTACCCCTACTAAAACCCTAGACATGATGTCCTTAAAAAAGGAATCTGATTTCATGTCGGTCCAATAGGATTACATTGCAATTTCCTAGGTTCATTGTATCTAGACACATTTGATACAATGGCACAAAATCATCATCAAAGTGTCAGTGGATGGTAACTCATCACAAAAATACCAATTGGTAACTCATCATAGAGTATTACCAGTTCATACAACTTTACCGATTACCAGTTGGTAACTCATCACTAAGTAATACTAGTTCATACAACTTTACCGATTACCGATTGTCAAAAAAGAAGACTGGGAAAATGATAACTGCCACTTGAGTTCCTTCATACTGCTTGAGATCCTCAAACTGCTTGAGGTCTTCATACCACTTGGGATCAGTAGATACTTTCTGCAAAAACCAATAGCCTAAAGGCTATAATACATAATACCAGTTTGGAACAAAATACTAGTTGAGCATAACTCACACATACAAAAAGTGTTCCCAAACCAAGTGTGTGTCCATCAATGACAGTCACAACATAATCATCAAAAATGCCAACAGGGTCCAGCTAGGGCGTCATTGGGACACACTGGAGTTAGGCGAGATGCACCTACTGATAGAGGTAGCATAGGTTGAGAGATTAGATATTGATGTTGATTTTATAGATAAGATGTATTTTGACACATTTCTATATGATATATGATATGCATTCTTGATGAGCTATTTGATGATGATCTTCATGGTCTAATATTTATTTATTGTGTTTTATGCTATTGTGATGATAATTGCAATGTGAATGTGGTATCATGCAGTGATGTGATGTACCTTTATTTTGTGATGTATAATGGTTGATGAAATTCATATTATAATGCAATAGACTAACATTATGAAATGATATATATGAAAATGTAATGTGATGACGTTTATTTTTGTGTGTCAAAATAGGTGTTGAAAACTATGAATTTAGAAGAATTATTAGTTGTTAGACATAGAATAGATATGAAATGATCAATCAATTGAATCAACCTTTGTTATATTAAGAGTTAGAAATGATAGAGATGATTTGATAGAATTTTGATGAGAAATTATTCATTGCTTTATTCATAGTGCAATACATTATCATCATTGAGCCTTATTATGTAACAATGGAGTTTATTGAACCAGGGTATGAGGAACCAAGATGTATAGATATCTCATTGCAAAGAAACAAACACGTAGCAGACAAGGAATGAAACCTCCATTTTGGGAATTACACTAGGGGTCGAGGTATGTATGGCATTCATAGGCTGAATGCTCCTATCATAGACACCCACTAGAGAAATTTCCTCAGAACTTCATTGGTTCAAACCATAAACAACAAACAAAGAAAAGGATCATGCCCATCATGACTCCTCTAGTCACTTTTGGACATCCTTGAGTAGCTAAAAGCAATGACCTTCACCAATTTGATAAAAAGAGTTAACCAAAAATAGACAAAACTCAATAGTTAGACTAACTGTGCCCTTCCCTTGATATATTTGATGTGATTTTGATAATGTCTGGTTTTAGAAGTTTTAGACCTCGTATAAGACCAATCCGTCTGGTTTCAAGTGTACCAATTTTGTTTAAGACAAGATGTTGATCATGTTGATAGTTTGATAGTGATTCGATAGATTAGATAGTTGATCAGTTTGATTTGCAGTTGTTTTGACAAGATAGTTGTATCCTTTGTTTAACTTCATGCGAAGTGTCTGTTGGATATCTGCTAGGGTGTTTGACTCTTGCGAGACAATTTATTGCAAGTTTTTTATGTTTTCTGGATTTTTAGTTTGTTTTTTATTTGTTCAGGACTTTTTATGAATGTTTTTGTTTAATTTTTAATTCTTCAATGTTTTTGTTTGATGTTTTTCAAGACTTTTATCTGATTTGTAGAATTTTTTCAGGCTATTATCATGCCCCCAAGTGTAGACCTATGATGATGATATGCAACATACATGTGGTGACAATGAATTTTCTATATGAGTTATGCAGGATGCATGACCAAAATGTGATTCCTATATGAACAAGGATGATTGTGTGTTTCCTTAACTTTGACATGCACTAATTGGATTAAAGGTGTGAAACATTTCATAGGTAGGAGTTCAATCCATTCTCAAAAAGACTTAGATCATCTAACTTAACACACTATGTAACCAAGATTTATGAATGGAGGCATGGAAAACTTCTCGATCAATTCTTGAAACGTTGATCTTCTTTGCCCATGTGTGTGCAATTGAGTTTATTTTGACTCTTATAACCATCAAAGACCCTTAGAATCCTATGTGGCTATCTACGTGAGTTATTATGACTTCAAAAGCAACCCAAATAGAGCCTTGCTCCTAGCAAGCCTTTAGGGATCCGATGAGGTTATACATTATAATCTCTCAAAGATTTCTTCATTGCCAGTAGGTGTCTATAGCCCTGATGGATTTACTTGCATGTTCCCATAGTCAAGATTTTGTTGCACTTGTATGCATGATATTTTAGTTATATATCATTGTTTGTGTTGCCTTGAGATGGATATTGTCACTTTTTTCTTTTATTTTTTTTCTTTGACTTGTAAGTAATGAAACCTACTTGGGTATGACAATTACAGCCGTGTTGAAGTAGAATATTGGATTTTTAACTAGCCACATGACCAACTAGGTATCTATAATGTCTTAGATCTATTGATTAATGGGTGAGATATAGAAATGGATAGATTTTGGGTAACAAGACTTGATAGTGAAACTTCTACCCAACCATTGATAAAGCTTAATCAAAAGGTGACATTGAAGATGAATGACTAAATACCTCTTAAAGACTTCATGAACAAGTATCTGGGAAATGAGACGACCTTCATTCCTTTAAGTGCATACTGGTGAATAACTCAGACAATCATTGTGTTTTTATTGATGCAACTATATGATAAAGGAATAATGATATGCGATAAAGAAATATGCAAATGGAGTACTAAAAATTGAATTGAACCCACCCTTAGATGTAATATCTTTTTAGGTGCATGTTGTTGATGGGATCAGGGAGTGAATCTCCCTCCATCGTTTGCAGATGATAAGCACCATTTCCAATTACTTTCATTACATGGTGAAAGGACCTAACCAGTTAGGTTCAAATTTTCCTTTTTTTCGCTTTCAGTGAGGTTCCTTTGATTTTCTTTAAGAATGATATCTCCTATGTCGAAGCAACGTGGGTTGAATCTTTTGTTGTAGCTTCTTCTCATTCTGTTTTGGTATCCTTGTAAATTATTTATAGCACTTTGTCATTTTTCATCTAGGAATTCTAACTCTTGCAAACATGCTACTCTATAGTCTTCTTTTGAGATAATGTTTTTCAAAGAGACCATTAGGGATGGCATTTCTACTTCGATGGGTAAAATAGCTTCTATACCATAAACCAAAGAGAATGGTGTTGTACCAATTGTCGTGCGGATGCTAGTTCGATAATCCCAGAAAGCCGAATTTAGTTGAAGATGCCAATCTCGTCCACTCTCATTGACAACTTTAAAATTTTCAAAATAGTTTTGTTTGTTGCCTTAGCTTGACCATTGCTTTGGGGATAATAGGGTGTCACAAAATGTTGTTGGATGTTAAATTGTTCGCAAAGCTCACTCACTTCTTGATTTTTGAAGGGTCGTCCATTATCAGTTACAATGCACATGGATACCCCATATTTGTAAATAATATAATTCAAAATGAATTTAGCTATTTGTTTTCCTATTGTGAAAGTCATCGAGATTGCTTCAACCCATTTTGTGAAATATTTTGTAGCTGTGAGGATAAACTTATGTCCGTTGGAGGAGGTAGGGTTTATTTTCCTTACAAGATCTAGTCCCTATTGTGAAAATGGTCATGGTGATGTTACTAGCTGAAGATCTTGAGTAGGTGCATGAATGAGGTTCCCATGTATTTGGCATTGCTCTCATCTTTGGACATACTTGTAAGCGTCCTTTTCCATTTTAGGTCAATAATAAACTATTCGTAACAGTGTTTTTTCTAGAGCAGGTCCAGCAAAATGTGTGCCACATATGTCATCATGAACTTCTTTCAAGGTAATTTATGCCTCCTCGGCATCAAGTAATCTGATTAAGGTGCTATCTACACTTTTTTCTGTACAAAGTGTCAGCAATAATTAAATGTTTTGATGATTGTCGAATGAGTTCCTTCCTTTGATTACATGAAAGATCAAGAGGTATATATTGATCATGAAGGTATGCATGTATATCTCTATACCATGGGGATACAGGTCCTATTATCATACATACATATTCAGTGGATGGTATTTCATAAGCTGGGACAATGATTTGTTTCACTTGAAACTTAAAGTAAGTTCAATCATTTGGCATATCCAAGAGAGATCCTACTATTGCCATTACATTTGCTGCCTTGTTTTGCACTCTCAGTATTTGTTCAAATGTGACTTTGGTGAAGTGTGACTTGTATTCTTCCACCAATTGTTTGTATGGTTCTAGTTTGTCATATTTTGTATTATAATCATCATTGACTTGATTAATAACAAGATGTGAGTCTCTAAAAACCTATAGGTCCTTGATCTTCCATTGTAGTGCAGTGCGTAGTCCTACCATCAGGACTTCATATTCAACAATATTATTGGTGCAAGGGAAGCTAATCCTAAATGATTTGGGAATCCAATCTCCTTGAGGTGTTATGAACATCATTCTTGCTCCTGCTCCATGATTTGTATGTAAACCATCAAATAATAATTTCCATTGTGTTTGTGCTAATAGTGAAAATACTGGTTCATCTAGGAAATCTATCCCCATTGGATGATTATCTTGTAAGGGTGCTTCTACAAGTTGGTCTGTTATGATTTGTCCTTTTATGGCTTTTATATTGATATATTCAATGTCGAATTCACTAAGTATCATGACCCACTTTGCAAGTCTTTTGGTTAGTGCTACTCTATTCATCGGGTACTTGAGTGGATCAAATTGTGCAACAAGATGTATTTTATGACTCAACATATAATGTCTTAGTTTTTGTGATGCAAAAACTACTACAAGACATGCTCTTTCTATTTGTGTGTGGTTGAGTTCATACCCAATGAGTCTTCTACTGATGTAGTAGACAACTCTCTCTTTTCCTTGTTCATCATGTTGTGCTAGGAGAGTACCTAAGGAAGAGTTTGCTACAGCTATATACAAGAGTAATGGTTTCCCATGTATTGGAAGAACCAAGATCGGTGTGAACAAAAGATATTATTTTAGTGTCTTGAATGCCTCTTGGAATTGTTGTTTCCATTTGAATGTAACCCCTTTTTTTAAAAGGTGTTGAAATGGTTGGCACTTTTCTACCAGTTGGTAAATGAAGTGCCTTATGGACTGCAATCTCCCTTGTAGACTTCTGAGTTGTTTGAGCGTAGCAGGTGATGGCATGTCTAAAGTAGCTTTCAATTTCTTTGGATCTATCTCAATTTTGTGATTGGATACAATGATGCCCAAGAGTTTGTCAGATGTTACCCTGGACACATATTTTTTTGGATTGAGTCTTACATTGTATTGCTCAAGTCAATCAAAGATCTTAGCCAATATTTCTAAATAAGTATCCCTTGTTTTGGACTTTGCTATCAAGTCATCTACATAATCTTTCATGATTGTGTGTATCATGTCATGGAACAAGGTAGTCATTGCCCTTTGATAAGTGGCACCTGCATTTTTAAGGCCAAATGGCATCACATTCCGACAATATGTTCTCCATGGAGTGAGAGTTGTTTTAGGTTGGTCTTTTGGTGCAATTTTGATTTGATTATAACCAGAAAAATCATCCATAAGTGATAGCATTTCATTTCTAGCGGTCAAGTCTACTATGATTTCTATGTTAGGGAGTGGAAAGTCATCTTTTGGGCAAGCCTTGTTGAGATCCTTGAAATCGGTGTAGATCCTGATACCTCTAGTATTCTTGGATACTGGAACCAGATTTGAAATCCATCCAGCATAGTCTATGGGCCTAATGAAACCCACATCGAACAATTTTGGTAGCTCAATTTTGACTAACAAGGCTATGTAAGGGTGCATCTTCCTGAGCTTCTGCTTATATGGTTTTACTCCTAGAAATAATGACAAGTGATGTAAGACCAATTCAGAGTCTAATCCAGGCATATTTGCATAAGACCATGCAAAATTGATTGGTCTTTTCTTAAAGAATTTGATGAATTTCCCTTTTTCCACTAGATCTAGGGATTTTGCTATGTGAATGTTACAAACTTTCTCAACATCGTCGATGTTGATTTCATTAGTTTCTTCCACCAATAATTTTGATTGTTCTTTATCAATAGGTAGAGAATCCATTATGCGTTCTTCTTTATTATCATTGTCATGATTAGGAGAGGAGCTTGCTTCTCCAAAATATGCAGTTCTGTCGAAATCTACTACATAGCTAGCTTTGTGATCATTATAAGGGAATCCATCTCTTGCACCCAAGAATTCAGCAATGGCTTCATCATTCTAAAACCAATCTAATTGTGGCTGTATGTTAGGAAATAGGAAATCATCACAAACAAGATAAAAACTAACCATTAGCTCAATCACGAAAGCACAATTGCAATGATCTATCCTAAACACATTCAATAGAGACATAAAGACAAAACATTCAAAGTAAGTACTATGCAAACCAATGTGGATATGAATGCTTCCTTCATGCGGCTCCATTGTTCTTCTTTCCTCTCCAAATAGTTTTTGTTGTGGATCTCACCTACAAGTGCACATACATGATTGAAAGCAAGTAGGTAAGAAAATTGCTCAAAAGTACTCGAAGCGTGATTGATTAGAAATTCGATAGTCTGATTAGGGGTCAAGAATCAAGGGATTTGATTGAAGAAATTCATCCAATTTATAGAGAAATTGGAGAAAAAGACAAGATTAGCATGATTCAATTCAAATGGAAATTGCAAATCAATATGACAAATTATGACAAATTATGACAAATTATGCACTTTCTATGCAAAATTTTTTGAATGCTAATTTATGACAAATTATGACAAACTTCTATGTCAAAATTGATTGATTGTCAATTATGACAAATTATGACAAATTATGACAAATTGAAATGTCATTCCCATGGAATTAGGAGATGAAATAGGAGGGAATAGAAATTAGATGAATTAGAAATTAGAAAATTAGAAATAGAGAAAAATTAGAAATTAAGAACTAGGTAAATTAATTAATAATTTGTCATTTATTAATCAATTCACAAAAAGAGGAATAATTAGCCAATTAAATGAACATTTAATTGCGATGAGAAGACTTAAGATAAATAAATAATTTATTAATCCTAGAGGAAGAAATGACACACAAGGTTAAATGATTAAATCATGAAACCCTAGAAGATGAATTAGCAATGCGAGAATGACAATTAGGTCTTGATTGAAGATAATTGATATCGATCATGATTTTTAATTAACAAAGGACCAATGTGATAAATGATTTGATTGATAAATGCGCCAATTGACGAGGAACAAGGACTAATTGATCCAAATTGACATAACTGAGACAGACAACAATCGATGACAAATCGATCGCAAGATGACAAAATTGACAAGAGGACAAGGATCGATGACAAAATAGATTGCAAGACGAAAGGATTGAAAAATGACCACAATCGATGACAAATCGATCACAAAATGACAAGATTAAACATGACAACGATCGATGACAAATCGATCGCAAAATGACAAAATTGAAAATGATAAGGATTGATGACAAGTCAACAAGATTGATAAGAGGACAAAACCCTAATTAGGATTGACGGTGTCCAAAATGATGACAAATTAGCACGCACATTGATGCGACAGGATAAAATCGATCAAAATCATGACTGGATAGATTGTTGTCGACAAGACCAAATTCGAGAGCAAGATGATTGAAGAATGTAGAAGAATGACTCGATGCTCACAAATGATAAAAACCAAGTGTGTGACATAGGAGAAATGTTAATGCGACACAAAAACCTAAAATGAGGCAATGCGCAAATGTTAAAGTATGACTCCACAAGCGCTGACCATTTTTAGGTGTCTACATTTTGCCCCTCTTTGAGACAATGCGATTTTAAGCGTTGTTTCAAAGAACAATAATGAAAATGCCCCAGATGATAATAATGACATATGCATGCCCCCTCGAGGAATTGGCTGGAAACATCCAGAAAAGAGGCCAATTGATCGATAAGAATGATGGAACATGATAGGATCAAATGGACTGCCAAGACTGATGGAAGAAATGTTAGTAAGAAGAAATTAGACAGAGGATAGTTAGAGATGAAGAAAAACTTGCTTTCAGTAATGCACTTTGTAGGTGAGAACCTTTATTTAATGTAGCAAAATGGATGCGTAGCATCATGGCATGGAAGGCCAGAGCTGAAATGCAACCCTTTTTGCAAAAGACAGACACATTGTAGACAAACAACAATCCCAACAAAAAAGAAAGAGATCATGAACCATCTCGGTCACTCTAAATCACTCAGTGACATCATCGAACAACAAAGGAACATGATTGAAGCCAAAGATAAATCAGGAAAAAGATAAGATGCACAAAGTCCAACAAGGCAAACAAACATCTTGATCTTCATTGTCAAAAGTTGAAAGTGCTGATAGGACGATCATGCTGTCTGGTTTCAGGGAATGTGGTACCCCATCTAAGACAGGACATAGTCTGCTTTCGAGCATACCACACCTTGTATAAGACCCATGATAGTAGAGACAAGGACAAATGATATGGAGGTTGATGTTCGATTGATAAGACAATTGTGATCAGTTTGAATGCTTGGTTTGATTGAAAAGTTCATCTGTTTAATGCATGATTTCAGTAAAGCACAGTGTTGGATTGCGAGTGTCATTGGATGGATGCTCGGTGATTTGTCTTGTGCACAGAGGGGTTATTTATTGCAAAATGCGTGTTTGTGGATTTTGATGTTTTTACAATTTTTTTTTGTTTTTTTCAAGACATTATTTGATTTTTTTGGGGATTTTTTCAGGACATGTTTCAATTTTTATGATCTTTTTTAGGACATTTTAAAAAATTTTATGATTTTTTCAGGACATTTTTTTTAAAATTTTTTTCAGGACATTTTTCAATTTTTATGATATTTTGATTTTGCCCCCAGTGTCTAGCAAAGAAAGGAATATGACAGGTGAATAAATAGGCTTTCTGAAATGTTGGTGGATAGAGGGAAGACAAAGGCCTTTTATCATGGAGACAATACGGATGCAATTTCCAAGGGCTATTGCGTGATGGGACAAGAGACTGGATATGACAATGTAAAGCAGTGACATGGCATGAAGGACATGTCAAGAGGTTGTTTTTTGAAACCATGTTTAAATTTTGCATCCTTATGTCAGATCAAGATCAAGGAATGAAAAAGAGTGTATGGATAGTGATAAGATATGGATAGGATAAGCAAGACCAAGAATGGATAAGGGACATGGACTGAAGGTCGGGATAGGATATGGGATAGTGGCAGAAAGTTGCAATAAGACAGGGAATATGGATGAAAGGCTATAATAAGCAAATGGATAAAGACCAAAAGCTCTGATGGACTAAAAGCTGCAAACAAGATGCATGATGCTCATGATGATCTTCAGCCTTGTCAAGATCAAAGGTGGAAAGGGAAACTAGACATGAGGGACAATAGAATAATGGAGGGTAATGACGGGGGTTCGATAGGATAGTGGAACAATGAAGGACAAAAGGATATGATAGGATAAAATCTGCCCCCAAGTGTGGTGTGCAAGAAGTTCATAAATTACGCATGACGCCTGTTTGCCAGGTTTTCATCATGGTACTTGCCCAAGGCGCCTGTTTGCCAGGTTTTTACCAGTGAATGAATTATTTTTCTTTACTTTTTTTCTTTTCTTTTTTTTTTTCACTTTTTTTAATTTTTTTTTGACTTTTTGACTTTTTGACTTTTTCAATAGAAGATGGACACATGATAGGGGATGGAAGAAGGACTCAAGCATCTTTCTGATTGGATAGTAGCCTTGAAAAAAATGGACCATGACCTTTAAAAGTATGCTCAAAGACGTTGGTAGGATAAGGACATGGAAAAAGAGATGAAACTAAGGCGAGGATTTATGTAAGGGATTGGATCAAAGGGATCGAAGGATGGAAAATATGCATTGGATAATGGGTATGGTATTGGAAGAATTGGGCTTCAGTGGATGGAAATGAAGGCAAGATCGACATTGGCACACACCTTGACGGGTGATGGACTGATGGAGGAAAAATGGATCTCAGATTGTGAGATTTGGATGGAGGAATAGCTTGGGATTTTGGGACATAAGAGCCCAAAATGGATGAAGAAGGTGATGGAGGAATAGATATGAGAGGTTTGGATGGAGGAATAGCAATTTTGGATGCCAAGTGGGATGTTTCTTTAGGCTTTTGCACTTCAAGGAGATGCTTAGGGATCCACATGGTTTTTGATTTTTCATGCTTTTGTGGTTCCTTGGAGTGCATTGCTTGCACAAGGGATTTAGGAACCCATATATATTTTGACTTTGCTTTATTTTTCTCAGTGGGCCTTTGTGGCCTTTTGGATATATTTTTTTCTTTATAGATCATATTGTTCTTTGTTTTGACATGTCGATTATATTGGACATGTTGATCCTTGAATACATGTGGATTTCTAGACTTATGACTTTTATACTTGGCATCCAAATTGCTTGGAGGGGGAAATGAATGCATGGATGGATGGAATTTACTCAAGGATGTGTGCCTTTGCTGGTCTTTCATATAGGATGAAGGGATATAAGGACCTAAGATGGATGGAAGGTATGATGGGGAAGGGATATGTTTTGATTTTAAAGGGATACCAACGTCTTGAGAGTGAGTTGTGTAGACATGACCCTTAAGATCTTCTTTCACATGAAAGGATGCTTGCTTATGGAGATCTACTCCTTTGCCTTTATGAATATCTTGACTTTTAGGATACTCTTTTCTTTGGGAAGAAGACGCGAGTCCATTATGAGGTGGATATGAGATGAGAGAAACAATGAGATCTTGAAGTGGATCGGATTGCACCAAAGTAGAAGAACCCATTATGCATGTCGAGGGTTCATGAACATCTTGCATTGACACGTTAGAATCATGAGGGGGATTAGGATCATGAGGGGGACTAGAATTGTGTAGTGGACATGGTTCAATGACAGGCTCTTCAAGAGATGGAATGGGAGAAATAATGGGATCATCAAAAGAAATGTGATCTTGGAGTGTATATGGAGCATTAAGACAAGGAGATGGAGGAACAAGTGGATCTTGTGGAGGATCTGAAGGAAGAATTTGATCTTGACAAGGAGGAAGATCATTGGAATCCTCTTTAAAGGTACTTTGCTCTTGACTTTCAATGGGATCATCGGAAAGGATGGGAGGAATATCTTGATCTGTCTTAGGAAGTGGAATGCCAATGGGATTTGAAAGGACATTTTTTTCATGAAATGGAAGGGGATTGTTTGGGATTGGATGAACTAGGATATCTTGATCTTGCTTAGGGAATGGAGTGTCAATAGGACTTTGGATAGGATGGACAAGAATAGGGGAATCATCACGAGTTTCTGGGAAGATGAGATCCTAGTCAACAATTGGATGGGATGATAAGGTTTCGGGATCTTGATCTTGATCTGTTTTAACACGCATTTCTTTATGCTCTAAATTATCCTCTTGACATGAGGTTGAACTTTGGATATGCATGGGGGATTCTGATTAGGAATCAATGTTTTGGCATGAAGGAGATGCACTTTGAACATTTGTGATGGATTCTGACAAGGAATAAATGCTTGAACATGAGGAAGAGGGACTTCGAATGGGGTCCTCTAAAATAGGTAATGGCAATAAAGTGCATGGTGGCATTGGGTCTTGTATTTCTGAAACATGACAAGGATGTGCATCATGAATTGGATTATCTTGGCAATCAATTATGGATAGCTCTTGGATAATTGCATCCTTGGGTGTATTATTTGATGATGACAATATGGAAGGTTCTTGGGAAACTTCTAAAGGTGTAGGGATAGATGCCACTGGAGAATCAATTTGCTTGTAAGGGGATGAGGCTTTGCTAGACATAAGTGTATTATCTTGATCTTCCTCAAATAACTCACTTGGTAGTTTCCTTAAGAGCATTGCAATAAAGCCACCTTTCTTTCGAGGTTTTGACATGATTGGACCTGGAATTTGAACTTGTTTGGCAAGGAGTTGGTTCTAGTCTGATGTCATGTTTTGATATTGGACTTGGTTCAATTGTTCCAACATGTTTGAAACTTGGCTTGGTGTGTGCTGCAACCTTTGTTTTTGAATGTTTGGTTGTTGTTGTTGACATTGATATTCCACCATTGGTTGAACTATTTGTTGACATTGTATAGCTGGTTGGACATATTGTTGAAATTGGACCATTGGTTGTGTTGGTTGAATATGTTGGACAATTGGTTGAACCATTGGTTGTGATGGTTGAAAATGTGATTGACAGTAAACACCTTCTTGTTCTTGTTGTGGAGGCACATAATGTTGAAATTGATGTTGTCTCTTTTCTTGAAATTGTTTCATCATCTCTATTTGGGAGAGGAGAGCTGGTATGTCTGATTGTTCGATAAGAGACCTTACATCAATTGGCTCAATATTTGGATTTTGACCTGGAAGTTTTCGAAACATTTTGGACATTTGTGATCTATTCTTCGCAATGTTTTTCACTCTTTGTTCCAAAATCTCATTTTCTTGAGCTAGCTTCTCCTCTAGTTTTTGTATTTGGAGACTTGTTTCATCATAAAAAGTTTGATCAATGTTGCTTTGTTGTTGGGTTGGATAGAATTGTGATTGCCTTGGATTAAAATTCGATTGCATTGTCAGTTGATATGTCAAACTTTGTTGCATCATTGGTGCTTGGAACCTTGTTTCAATAGACATGTCACTTATGCAAATGCAATATTTTTGGAAATTTTCAAGGATAATGTATGATATGCAACTAAATGCAAACTAAATAGGTGAAAATGCAATCTATGGCAAGAATGAAATCTATGTTTTTGGTTGTTTTTCAAGATTTTGACAAACTTTTGGAATGCAAATCTAAAAATGAGACCCTTAGGAAATTGAAATGATGTCTAGACCTCAAAGGACAAAAGGACTTAAGTGACAAAAGGACAAAATGACAAAGTCTCCCCTATATGCTTGGATACTAAGCTAGGTTTGACCAAATGACATTGATGACAAAAGGACAAAATATTTAATAAGGTCTAGATCTCCTAACAATGACTTAGGGTTTATCAAAGATTTGGATTACTCAAGTATGACAAAACCTAGTTTTGACACTATATGCAAAGGGACAATTACTATGCAAATGACCTAATATGATATGATAATGACTTAAGCTTAATGAAAAGACCTAGGGTATGCAAATATGAATGAATGACAATGGTATTACTCTAATGCAAGAGGACATATGCAAAATGGATGACCCTTATTGATATGCAAAGGAGTATGACTTAGGTGAAACTTAACCTTGGTAATTGACAATGAATTTGCAAAATGCAAACCTAAGATGAACCTAAATCTAAGTGACATGAATGTTGAGACAAGATTTTGAACAATGTTTGACAACCATGTTTGAAGGTGTTTTGAACTTTGTTGGATGAAATGCTCTTATGTTTAACCTTGTTTTGAATCAATTTGTCTTGCTTTTGAAATGAGATGCAATTCAACTTTTGACAAGTAAAGAAGACAAGATATTTTAACATAGACTCAAGACAATCATACTCATTCACACATTTCTTATGGTAGGCAAGGACATTAGGTACTTGAGAGGTAGACTTGTTATGGGATTCAAGGAGAATACATAGATGCTTGACCCCACGGGCTCCCCTCCACGACACTCACTTCTCAGGACAGCCAAGCATCAGTCCCCATGGAAATCTCCCCATGGCGAACTTAGTATCTCTTCCAAGTATCCAAACTTGTCCTTCTCAAGCAACTAGAAGGGTTTTTGGCCTCTAAAATCAAGGTGTGTAGTAAGGATTTCTGTTAAGCGTTACTCCTTGATGTCACGCAAGCGTGATTGATACATTAAGCCCATCAAGATACCAAACAAATGTAGTCACGCAAGCATGATTTAGACCAAGAGGCCCTACTTAGATGTTGATATGAGAAAGAGTTCAAGGGTCATCACTTCCCAAGTAACTGCAATTCCCACATAACACTTCCTTCAAAGCTTTCGCTCATCAGGTATTTTTTTATAGTGAGTTAGAATGCCAAGGTATTCTAGCCGTACTCACTTTGGGTCATTCCCTTCTCACGATTATCACTTGCTTGCAAAAGCAAAGTGGTCGGGAAGGGAGGCCCTCTAAAGGAGACACACAATCAAAGACAAAAGCATGGTATCGAAGATCTGGATTTCTGATCACCCTAAAAGGATGAGAGCATACTCTCCTACTCCAATGTCACACTCAACAATCAAAGAAAAAACATGTTCATTCCAACCTATTAGAAATCACTAGGTGCCTAAAAAATTAAAGACAAACACCAAGTTTAATTGTTTCTCCAAGGCAACCTGCAAAACCCAAGTTAGAAGTTTGATTTGTTGTCTTTGACTATCGATTCTGCATAACCCATGTTAGTAGTTTGATTTATCATCTTTGCCATGTGTATGCCAAGATTCTGCATAGATAATTAGTACCAAAATCCAAAGCACAGAAAATAGAATGCAAAAACTAAACAAATTTCAAGTAAAACACTGCATTTTTACCCCTATTCTGGACTTTACACAGGTGCAAAACTTAGGACACAGGTGTAGAATGTAGGACACAAGCACAAAATGTCTTCAACACAGGTGTAGAATGCTCAACATAGGCACAGGTTGCTTCACACAAGCACAGAAGTCTCCAGAAAACCCTTCACGACCCTGTTTTTGGGTTTTTTGGCCTGCAAATCAACTTGAAAGCACTCAAAGACACAGTAAAGGGGTTAGATGGTTAGTGTTCACGTCGGGTTCACCAATTAATGTACGTTAGGAAATAGGAAATCATCACAAACAAGATAAAAACTAACCATTAGCTCAATCACGAAAGCACAATTGCAATGATCTATCCTAAACACATTCAATAGAGACATAAAGACAAAACATTCAAAGTAAGTACTATGCAAACCAGATGTGGATATGAATGCTTCCTTCATGCGGCTCCATTTTTCTTCTTTCCTCTCCAAATAGTTTTTGTTGTGGATCTCACCTACAAGTGCACATACATGATTGAAAGCAAGTAGGTAAGAAAATTGCTCAAAAGTACTCGAAGCGTGATTGATTAGAAATTCGATAGTCTGATTAGGGGTCAAGAATCAAGGGATTTGATTGAAGAAATTCATCCAATTTATAGATAAATTGGAGAAAAAGACAAGATTAGCATGATTCAATTCAAATGGAAATTGCAAATCAATATGACAAATTATGAAAAATTATGCACTTTCTATGCAAAATTTGTTGATTGCTAATTTATGACAAATTATGACAAACTTCTATGTCAAAATTGATTAATTGTCAATTATGACAAATTATGACAAATTATGACAAATTGAAATGTCATTCCCATGGAATTAGGAGATGAAATAGGAGGGAATAGAAATTAGATGAATTAGAAATTAGAAAATTAGAAATAGAGAAAAATTAGAAATTAAGAACTAGGTAAATTAATTAATAATTTGTCATTTATTAATTAATTCACAAAAAGAGGAATAATTAGCCAATTAAATGAACATTTAATTGCGATGAGAAGACTTAGGATAAATAAATAATTTATTAATCCTAGAGGAAGAAATGACACACAAGGTTAAATGATTAAATCATGAAACCCTAGAAGATGAATTAGCAATGCGAGAATGACAATTAGGTCTTGATTGAAGATAATTGATATCGATCATGATTTTTAATTAACAAAGGACCAATGTGATAAATGATTTGATTGATAAATGCGCCAATTGACGAGGAACAAGGACTAATTGATCCAAATTGACATAATTGAGACAGACAACAATCGATGACAAATCGATCGCAAGACGACAAAATTGACAAGAGGACAAGGATCGATGACAAAATAGATTGCAAGATGACAGGATTGAAAAATGACCACGATCGATGACAAATCGATCACAAAATGACAAGATTAAACATGACAACGATCGATGACAAATCGATCGCAAAATGACAAAATTGAAAACGATAAGGATTGATGACAAGTCGACAAGATTGATAAGAGGACAAAACCCTAATTAGGATTGACGATGTCCAAAATGATGACAAATTAGCACGCACATTGATGCGACAGGATAAAATTGATCAAAATCATGACTGGATAGATTGTTGTCGACAAGACCAAATTCGAGAGCGAGATGATTGAAGAATGTAGAAGAATGACTCGATGCTCGCAAATGATAAAAACCAAGTACGTGACATAGGAGAAATGTTAATGTGATGCAAAAACCTAAAATGAGGCAATGCACAAATGTTAAAGTATGACTCCGCAAGCGCTGACCATTTTTAGGTGTCTACAGTGGCTTTCCTTCTTGGACCCAGTCAATTAAACATGGATGCATAAGGGGTATGTCTTTTTCTCCTGTTGTCTTAGAGGATCCTGATATCATGCATACTTGGTTATGATCTATTGTGTCTTCATCATAGATTGGTGGTGGGTTGTCTTCATTATCAGATGGAAATTCATAATCATGAGAATCTGTGACACTTTATATGTATGTTTCACTTGTTGATTTTGTGTCACTCATCTCCTCTTGTTCTTGTAACTGAGTTTGTTGTAAATCAGTGGATCTTCTTTGTATTGTGGATACCCTTCTTAAGACTAGTATCATTCTTTGGAGTCTTTCTTCATCTAACTCAAATGGAGGAGCTAAAGTTGTTTCTCTTGGCAAAAGTATTAACAGTAACCAAGAATTTGGCTCATCTGCTGGTGTTAAGCCTATATTTGTTACCATGTTTGCTTGTGTAGATGTTTCAGGCACTCTACTGCTAGATGTCTCTATGCCAGGTTCTTGTAGAAATTGCCTCATGTATTCACCATCTAATTCCATGATAGGAGATATTGGTTCTCTCTTTCTTTTCTGAGGTGATGTCATGCCCAAACTTTTGGGCAAAACACAACCAACAATTTTTTTTTATAAACACTTATTTACATGCAGCTATTGCTTAAATAGTTGTGACAACTTAACATGTTGTTTCCAAACGAATTCTTAATTGATATTAAATACTAATATGCAATTACGATAATTCCTATTATCAAGTGGAACGAATAAATTTTACAAGGGTAATATTAAATTCACTCAAAACTCCCTTTCATTTCAGTTGCACTTATTTGTACTTAGCTTGATCCAATGCTACTAAATAGACATTAATATAATTTCTGGGTTTGATACCAATTAATTACTAAATATCAACACTATTACTATTTCTTTTCATTAATATTACCTAATTGAGTAGATACAATTAAGGTGCCAAACATCATTGTGATAATTAAATTTTCAGATAAAAGTATCCAATTGGGTTAACAAGGTTCGCAAGACTTAGTCCCTTAATTTGGTTATAGAGAAATTATATTGCGCCATTACAATATCCTCTTAACTTAATTATTTAACTATATTAAATTATTTCATTTAATTATTAAAAAAAATTCCATTTAGGTCTCTAAAATGAAATTATATAATTTAAATCATGTTGTTATATACTACTTCTTCCAAACATCAACTATTTAATATATCGTAGTCAATATTTACATTTCCTCTTATTTTAAATTCATTTAATTTAAACTTCTCAAATATATTTACCCAATAATAATGTTGTAGAAAAATTTATTACTTTTTTCCATTAAATTCCAACTATCTTATGGAAACCCAAAAATAACTTACCAGACCCATTAAAGTTCCCTAAAAGATTAAACTCTAAAGGGTATTCTAAATATGAATCATCAATAGTATATTTACAAGTCCATATATATATATATATATTCCTTTAAACAAATATTATTATGAAAAACCCTAACTATAATATATAAATTAGAAAAAAACCCTTTCTTTACTTTCATTCCTTATTTCCTCTATATTCTTTTTGCTACCCTAACCCTACCCGGGTTAGGGTTTTATCTTTATCTTTTCATCATGCAGGCAGGCAAATGCATGTACAGAGTGGAGCGGCGACGAGTAAAGGAAGGCAGAGGCCAAGGGGGGGAGGGCTCTCCGCAGCCACAGTCGCAGTCGTGACTGTGGGTCTCGGGGCATAGTAGCGGCCTTGGCCGCCACTATGGGTTTCGGCCTGCAGCCCCAGTGACGCCGTTGCTGTGGAGCATCATCCACCATGTTAGAGGGGGGGGCACCCTGCAGGAAAATCAGTAGGGGCTGAGCCCCTTCCAAAGGTAATAATTTTTTTTTTTAAATTTGTTTTGAAATGTTTTTTTTTTTTAAATATAAATATAATTTTATATATGTGTGTGTGTGTGTGTGTGTGTGTGTGTGTGTAATTATATTATAAATATATTTTGAATTTATATATATATATATATGTGTGTGTATATTTATTTATTTACATACACACATTTTGGATCATCATTAGATTTAGGGCTAAATTTATTTATGCAAATATATATTATTTTACCTTTCAAAAACATAGAACAATCCTATGTTTATCCTTAGATTCATTTTAAACAAATGACAGAATTCATTATTTATACAGCATCTAAATAAAAAGGATATTAAATAAATTAGTTAGGCTATTTAACTTTAGATTTCATATTCTGCAAATAAATTATTGATTGATAGAATTCAATAGGAATAAAACAGAATCTATATGAATTTGTTATTATTTAAATTAAATAGGCTAATCAACTCTATTTTTTTTATTTTCTGCATATTAGTAAAATGACAGAATTAAATAAAATGATACAGCAACTATATTTAGACTAGATAACATTGAAATAATACTCAGAGTTAGACATATTATTTTTTTGATTTATTTTCTGTGAACAAATTAAAATGACAGAGTTTAAATAAGTATATAACAACGACTTCATTAACCTCGATTACTTTAATTAAACTTAAAGATATGCATAAGGAAATATCCGAACAATTATTTCTAGAGTAACTTGCATGCAATCATTTAAAATCTAAAGAACAATACAAAGTGTAATCTCAACATTAATAACTCATTCGCAACCAGAAGATACTTTAATAAAAACATTATATTTCCTTTAAGTATATTTAAAATACATTATAGACAACCTTACAAATGTATCTCTTATTTCTATTAAATGAGGATCTTAAAAATGATAGATACATTTCCTTTCCAAAATTAGATACAACATAGTTTTCCTTTCACACTGCTGCAACTTAAAATATAAATTATTCTATTTCCAATTCTTTTTCTGCAAAACATAAGTCTAGCAACCTCTACTTGTCTTTTCCTTTTCTTCCAACAACCTGCAAATAAATCATAGACTATGACCATGGAGTGCTCACCTCCCAGCCTAGGCTAACTAGTAGCCACCCCTGAGCTTGGAGAACCAAGCCATAGACAGGTTACAAACATGCAAACACAATAAACAAGGGGGAAACAATCACAAACATATTCACATCCCAGGGCTACACTACACCACATGATGTGATGTCTTTTCAAGGGTGGTAGTGGACCAAGTACCCTGAGGAGACTGTAAGTATGGTAAAACACAAAGCCACCTCATGGCAACCAAAATATATCATAAGTATAATAGCCCCACATCCTTATGCCCTGCGAGGCATTCAAGCCTTATTTCCCTCCTTATGACCCCCAAATGCATAAACATGTCATGCAGCAAGGGTCACATAAATATCCCTTGAGAACACCCTCACAATGAGAGCCTCTAACTTGAGGGCTGTCAAACTTCTACCACCCATAAGACCATCTTCTCTCCCAAGAGTAGGAGGCCTTGGTTACTCCCAAAACACAGATTTCAAACAAGAAATAAAAGTACAAAACGCATAATAATTTTCCAAAAGAAAAATGCAAGAGAACAACTTTTTCCACACCAACGATCTTTCAACATAATCATGCAACATGAAATAACATAGGGAGAAGATAAACCAACCTTCAAACTGCCCAAAGGTATGCTAGTCTAGTTGAGCATGAGCAGCCCAAATCCACAAACCTTGTTTCTCTACACTTAGCCCAAATTTCCTACACCAAATCTTTTTCTCTTTTTCAAAATTGCATTGTCTCCAAAAATGGAGAGTGGGTGATTACCCACAAAAACTCACATTCTTGCCTAAAAAGGCCTCAGTGAGAGTTCTCACAGGTTTCTAAAATTGAAAAAGGAAAAGTCAGAAAAAGATCCAAAAGGATCTCTCATCAAAAAGGAAAGTTAACAACTTAGGTGATGCCTTCTAATTTTTTTTAAAATTTTCGCTCAACTTAGGAAACCCACTTTTTAGGGTGTCTAAATGGTCAAATGGGAGTTGAAACATGCCTAAAATTACTCCTAACCCTTAGGTATACCTTATGGGCTTTAGGAAACACTCTTAAACTACCCCTAGTTGTCCATTTAACCCCTTTTAAACCCCTTTGAAGTTAATTTTCGGGTCAAACTTAAGCTGACCACCCCAAAGATTATCTTCCCAAGACAATTATGGAATCACATTAAATTAATTGAAAAAACTATGGTTAAACAACTCCCTCCAAGAGACAATTTAAAAACCAAAACATAAATCGATCACATGTGTCAAGCGACAGAATAAAAATACTTTTACATAATTACACTTGAAATTTGTCTCTTGTTGATTTGCACAAATTAACAAAATTCAATTTAACATTCATGCAACAATCACTTTCATGAATAAAATATGATACAAACATGGTGTTGTCTCTCCAAATAGACAAACCTTGGTTTTACGAACATACATAGGTCTAGGTTTGGTTCTCCATAATGTTTCCATGGTCATATGGATAATTTTCCTGCGCATCTAGATATAGCTGACATACGTTAGTTCAAGATTATCCAATCAGTGGATCTTTTAGGATTTAAAATTCATAACACATCTAAATGTACACCACAAGGTGAAATAACTCTATAACTTGGTTCAATTACTTTTCTCACCAATCTATTTGTTGAACACAATCCATTCTATTGAATTATATAGCATTTTTTAATAGGGTCAAACATGGTCAACTAAGTTAATCAAAGCTTGGTTTGGGGAGGGCCTTACATCCTCCTCCCCTAGAGTTTGACTTACTCCTAGAAGTCGCATGAGTAGAATTACGAACTAGGAACATAGCATTTCCCACAATTTCAATAAGTTACTCAAAATCTTATCTTGCCTACTAGAAGGATGAATTACCAAAATCAACTTATTATTGAAATTAACTTACTATCTTCACAAGGTTAAATTATTTATTACATTTCCCTTCGATCTTAGGTAGGTGTTTTACAATGTTCTATCTTTCAACAACTTACATTAATGCACCATCCAAATCAAATCAATAACACACATCAACTCCCACAATCAAGGTTACACATATTGAATTTCTAGGAGTCCTACTTTGTTTAGGGTTCATTTTAAAACATGTTTATCTTACTATAATTTCCATCCATGCATGTTACTTAAGAAAATTGACATCACACTTAACCAAAATGAATCTACTTATTCTACATCAAGGCATCTCATTAGGGTGTTAATAAACTACTTGCTAAACCGTCCTAGGTGCATAATTTCTTCCAACTTCCTTTGGTAACAAGGCATAATTAAATTTTAGGTCCTTCAATTCTGCCCCTATATAGGGTAGTTTTATACCTCTAGGGATTACAATGTTTATATTTCTAGGCACCAAGGTTAAGTTTCCTAGGGTATATTATTCACAATTCCCAAACATTAAGGTACATAACAATCCCATTCCAAAGGAGTGATGAAAATTATTAAAACTTATTTTAGACATCATCCACACAATCATCTCCATACACATGCTAAATTTACCAGCCGGCAATCATTACTTTTGCAATTCATTAGGTCTAGATCACACTATTGTTATAAAGTTTTCTTCTTTAGGTTACTCTCAATTAATTTTATTTAGGAGGATCTTCCTTTCTTTATCTTGATTTGATAAAATATATCCTTTGTTAATTCTTTGTGCCTAATTTCACTCCTTGCGGTATCCTTCCTTGACACACTATCAGTAGTTCAATGAACATGATAGATATTACACAAATCACATCACTAGGGCTAGTTACATCGAACCTCAAAATGACAACTTGACACTTTACAAGATCAAAATACAAGTTACTTCTACCAAGTCCAATAAAAAGAAGAAAAACATCGACAATTGAAAGATATTAAAACTAGAAACATGGCAAGTGCCATAGCTCAAATAAAAAGAAACATAAATTTAGTGGTTCTTTCATCATAAAAAAATAAAAAATAAACAGAAAGTACTAGCCCTTAGGTCACAAAATGCCATTCAAAGAAAATAAAAAATAATGTCGAATCATACTCAAAACAAGATGACCATTCTAGCCATGCTATATGGAGTAACCACAACACATCACCCAAGATCACATGTCCTGAGTGTGTTAAGAAGTGATTATTAGACTCTTGAGATTCTTAGATTATCTATATTCCTTTATTATTTATGACATATCTTATATACATGGGATTGCAATCGTTTAATAGATCATGTTCCTTTTTAACCTTCACGTGATTGCTATTGCAAGCCACACTTTCTGACATAATCTTTTATCTATTTAGGGTTATTAACATCTATAGCGTCCTAAAATTTTGACACTTGCAATTTCGACTGTATTTGGGTCTTCACGATGGCGGCGCAATGTTGAACCTGAATGGAGACCCCGAAACCTATTTACGACATCAAAAACTGCATATTTCTGCACCTTGGCCTGATCCTTTCTTGCACCCTACTGTCCCGAGAGGTGGGACCATGGCGCCCAGCGCCCTAGTCCCTGGCCCTATTTTGGGCCCGGTCTCTTGTTGGGCATCGGGTCTTTAAGTTTGCAATTTGGAAAATAATGTTCCTGGGTCGGCCTAAGGTCGGAAAAATCAGCCTCCTAACCCTAATTGACAAGTATATAAACTACATTTCCTCTCCCAGAAAAAGTAAAAAAACTTATGTGTGCAAGAGGCGGAAGGGACATTCAAACATTCAAGCATTCAAGCATTCCTTCAAGCAATTGAGCATTCTAAGTCTCCATTCAAGGCTAAGTGTTGCATTCAAGACAAGGATTCAACCATTGAAGAGGAGATCACCTACAACATACAACATACAACCTCATTACACCTTCGCATGTAAGAATACAAACATTCTTACAACAAGGTATCAGTATTTGTTTACATTACAAACATTTACATTTACAACATTCTCATTTCTTGGTTAATTCCAAAACCGGGGTTTGACCTAAAGGAAAACCCCTAATCCCTAACCCCCCAATTGTCCTCTCTTTTCTGTGTGTAGGTTGCAGATATGCGGCTGTAATTGAAGATCCGGAATCCTTGTGCAGAGACGAACAGATCCCCCTTCGTTTCGCGGATTTTTCGGAGGACCGTGTGCACTCTGGGCACCATCGTCCCGTCAACTTTCGCTCAAATTTGTAGGACAGCATCGTCTTGACATTTTACTACTAATTTCAAGTCCATAGCTTCATCCTGTGTCCCTATCTCCATTTATAAGCGAATCTTTCCTACTTCACATGTACTCCTAGTTTAATCCTTCTATCTACATTCTTTACAAAAGAGGGTATCCTTGATGTCTTAACCCTTGAAACTCATCTAGAGTTCAATCTTACATTGTGTGGGATTGGATCTTGTGAGTTTCAACCCCTCTTTTGAATATAAAGTCTCTCCTAAGTGAAAACCGTCAACCCTAGTGACCCTCCTTTCTCTCTCCTTGGAGTGGGGGGGGAACACCTAGGGTTTGATTTTCCACTTTACATTTTGGTGAACCCAACGTGAAACATCCTAATTCTGATTATTCATGGTTAGATCTAAAAAATTTGCTTCCTTAATTACATTTCCATGTTTGATCTTTTGCAAATTTTAGAGGTTAATTGCATAAAAACCCTAAAATTTTCTTTCTAGTAATTGAACTTGTGAAATGTTTAATTATTAATGCTTGTTTCAGATCTATCCTTCTATTGCAAATTGTCAATTCGTATTTGTGCTTTAATTCTGAAAATTAAGTGGTTAAGTGTCAAAACCCTAATTTTTAAAACCTTCTTGATTCAACCTTTGATCGATGATTTCACTAATCAAAACACCTCCAAATCGGCTGTAACTTTGGATTCCGCAACAAAATCACAATATCTCTCATCCCTGAAAATTTTGAAAAAAGTTGCGAGGACCGTGTGCACCCCGAGCGCCATCGTCCCCGACATTTTTTTCGAAATTTCGGGAGCTAGATCTTACTGTATTTTTCTGCTAAAATCCAGAATCTTGGCTGATTTTATCAATTCTAACACTTTCAAAATTAAAGTCAAAGTTGGTCTAGTGATTTCTTGGATTAAGGCTTATAATCATTCAAAATTTGTTGAAATTATAATTCATATCAAAATTGTGTTTCTTACTGTCCTAAATCTGAAAAGTGTGTTGGCATTCATTCAAAATTTCAGTGCTTTATTCAAATTTTTGCAGTTTGTGACTTTTGAAATTAAATGTTTAATTGTAACAACCTTGATTTCCACTTTCAAAAGTGAATTTTGCATGAAATTGAGTCAAATTTTAAATTTCAAAGCCTGCATTGCTTTCAGTATTCCCTCTAAAATCATAAAATTCAAAATTTCAGTTTCCCTCTCTTTTTTTTAAAATTCAAATTCTGCATTTTTTACAATCTTGGTAGGGTTCAATTTTGAGATTGCAACTTTAATTTGGCCTATCTACAGATCATAAAACCACTCAATTTTTTCAAATTAGCTTTAAAATCATCATAACTTTCATCCTTGAAAATTTTGAAAAAAGTTGCAAGGACCGTGTGCACTCCGTTTGCCACGGTCCCTGACATTTTTTTCAAAATTTCGGGAGATTGTCCTGATTGTATTTAACAGCTTAAATCTAGGATATTGGCTGATTTTATTGAAATTTTCTACCTCTAAAATTCAAAATCTTCTCTCTCTCTTTAGTGCATGAGTTTTACAACAATAAGCCCTACTTACACTATTCCCGTTAGACGAAGCCTTAGAATTAAGTCTTTCCAAGGTTTAATTACTAAGGAGATGGAACCTAATTTGAATGGCCTTTTTAACGAGGACATGGGTAATTCCTCTAATCCTCTTAATGATGAAGAAGCTCTCCATGAGGTTTCTGTAGAACAACTTTCGAAATTGGATAACCAATTTGGTGATTTTCAGCAATGGATGTCTCAAGAATATCCCGATAGTCAAGCTCCTTCCTTAATTGAGGGTCTAAAATGTATGGTTCAAAGTGATAAGAATGGAATTGATATTTTGCATAGTATTGCACACATTGTGGATTCGAATGTGATGCCTATGAAGAGTTGTGCCGAAACTTTAGGTTATACACAACCTCCTACTCAAGACAATCATTCTATTCCTTTGACAACTTCTATTGCTAGTATACCTACTTTTACATCAAACATAATGACTACTTCAATACAAAATATTCCACCTATGATCACCAGTCAGGGCAATCCTTCTTCTTCAATCAACCCTCTCCCTTCATTCAATCCGACTTCCTCATTCATTCCTTCAATGAGTGTTCCTATTACATCTCCACAAATGAGTATGACGCAAGGGGGCAATTCGATTAATCATTCCATTCCTCCTTGTAGTGTTCCTTTTTTCCAATCATCTCCTATGACTAACTATCATAGTGTCCCACCACCTTACTCTCAATCAATACCTTCTTTCAATAACATAATACCTCCATCACAATCTAACACGTCTAATATGAACTCTTCGACTGAAGCGACCATTAACAATCTTGCACAAGCTGTCTCTTCTTTACAACAATAGATTGCCTCTATGAATCAATCTAAGTTTAGTGTGCCCACATTTGATGTTGTGAGCCCACTTTCTCTGGACATTGTTTGAGCTATTCCCCCTAAACATGTTGAAATCCTGCAGTTGGAGCTTTATAATGGTAAGGGTGATCCTCTAACACATATTAAGACCTTTCAAACAATATGTACCAATTTTTCTCATGACCAAAGGTTGCTTGCAAAACTGTTTACTAGAACATTAAGAGATAAAGCCCTACAATGGTATTGCTCATTGCCTTCTTATTCTACTACTTCTTTCCAACAACTTGCAAATTCTTTTATTCAACAATTTCAAAACAATATAAGTCCTAAAGTTACTTTGATTGATTTAATGCATTGTAAACAAGGTGTTAAATAAAAAGTGACTGATTTCATTGGTAGATATAAGCATTTGTATGCTCAAATTTCCTTTCCAGTACCTAACAATGATATTCATAGAATCTTTCTTTCTAATTTACAAAAAGATATTAGAGAAAAACTTTTGTTTTCTAAGTTTACTTGTTTCCAATAGTTGTGTGCAACTCTTCACAATTATCAACTGACTGTGAGTCAAATGGAACAAGCAAATCCTATGGCTCCGAGTGATAAGGGTGATAGTAGTCAACAACCATTTGGGAAGTTTAAACCAAACAGAGAGTCCATTAAGTTCAATGAAAACATCATCAACAACAATGTGAATGCAGCATCAGGTGTGCCTCCTATTTCTAAGTTTTTCAAGAAAGAAAGAAAGTTTACTCCTTTGAATGAATCATTGCATAGTATTATGAATAAGTTATTGGAACAAAATGTGTTTACCCTCCCTCCTATAAAGCAAATAGATCCTACAAAGATTAATTCACCCTATTTTGATAACAAATCTTTTTGTCAATTTCATCGTCAACTTGGCCATGATACTGAAAAATGTTTTGCTTTAAAGAGTAAAATTCAAGATTTGATTGATAATAATACTATCTCTGTTTCTGGTGTGAATGATAAAGGCAACACATCTGTAGCTCCTCCTAACCAAAATCTTAAGATTTTTACTGATCCATTACCTTCTCATACCTCTAATGTGATTGAGACTAATGATTCTTCTTTTTCACCTGATAGTCTTGTGTCTATGACTCCGAATGTGATTAACTTTGTGGAGCAGCAGAAAATCCCTAAAGAACCTTCCATCACATTTGATTCCAGTGAAACTATCAGGGCACCTGATGGTCCTTTATATATAGTTGCAAAAGTCAAAAATACACCTTGCTGTGGAGTGCTTATTGATCCTTCTTGTATGGTTAATATCATTACTGAAGAATTTCTTTTTACTTTGCAATTGAATCAAGTGATCTATGACAAAACAAATGTGGTTGTGAAATTATTTGATGCATTTTCTTCTCCTGCAATTGGTTCTATTGCATTACCTATTGAAGTCCATAACATACCCCTTGATGTGGACTTTGCTATTATTCCATCATCCGAACAATTTCGTGTGAAGTTAGGCTATCCTTGGCTATCTTCCATAAAAGCTATTGCTTCTCCTATTCACAAGTGTTTGAAATTTCCCCATAATGGTGAAGTTGTTACTATCAATCATAGTCTCTTTAAACCAGCTGAAAGAACTTCTAGCGTTCCTATTGATTATTTTTGGCCTAAACAGTTCCAATCTCTTCCACCGCGGAGTGATCATCTTTTCAAATCTTATCAAAAGTGGAAAAAAGATAAAACTAATGTCTTTCCTCAAGAAGATTCCCAACCCATCCCTATGAATGTGACTATGTCTATATCTAGTAAACTTCCTCAAGGTAGACCTATACCTCCTCGTCATAATGGACTTGGTCTCCTTCCTAAACCAGATATTCCTCCTTTATATGGAGCAGTTCCTCCTCCTTCCTCTTATAGAGAGAAGAGACCTTCCTCTTCTCCTATTATTCAACCTAAGAGACCACAATCTAAACACCCAAGTGATAAGGATGAGAACATTCCTCCTCCTCAATCTTCTCAACTTCCTACTAAGACTAGACGAAATCGTTCTGCATGTGAATGCCGATGAAAGCGTCGTCTTAGAGCTCAGGTAGCTGCTTCTCAAACTTTGCAATCCCCAAAAACACCTTCAGCTAGTATTATTCCATTTTCTCCTCAGCCAAAAATTAAGCCAAAATCTCCTAAACATAAGATGCATGATGGTCTTGATCCTATGCGAGTTAAAGATCCTATTTTTATAAATCTTGATGATGATATAGATGAAAATGTTATTCATGATAAAAATGTTACTTCTTTTCATTCTGATAGTGAATATGAATATGTTGATGTTGATAACCATTTATCTAACGAATTTTTTAAAGCACTTATCCTAGCTCCTAGACAAGAACAACGTGGCTTGGAACATGAACATAGCCCTTGTTTGGATCTTGTGATAGCTCCATCTGCTGTGTTGGATGTTCCTCCTCTAGTGTGTTTCCTTCCTTCTCGAAATATTGATCAGCAAGATCGGGGGGTGGATGACGTGTTGGACTAGTTTCATTAGCATAGCAGACTCTCTCCTCCTCTCTTGATCTCTTTTGTTACTTCTTCTATGTGTTATTCCTATTCTTCTATTTGTTGTCCTTAGTGTTGTCTACTTGAGGACGATGCAAAGCATTAAGATCTCTTTTGGTCTCTCTCATGTTGACTCAAAAGACACATGTGTTCCCTTCTTCTAGGTGACCTTCCTTGATTGGGGAATGAAGAACAATTAGGCATACATACATATGATATACATGAATTATCATACAACATACTGACCCCAAGGAAAGAAAAGTCACCTCGTGCTTTGTGTTTTGTATCTATTATCCTTGGGCTTATCTCACACTTGGGGGCTAAATCCTTGTGATAACATGCTCCTTTCCCTTTTCATTTCTTATATGTATCACTACCTTAAAGCAATCACCCCCGATGAGGCATGTGCGATCGCTTTAACGTAGGGGGGCATACACCCCGTTCATATCTCTTCAAGATACTTGAAAATTTCTTGGCGAATTTAGCTTTGCCTTGAAAATTTTTGGTATTTTTCTTGCATGACTCATAGTGAGGGAACCTTACTACTGATAGCCATGGTTCTCCCTCATAATCTTCCCTTTTACTTTGTCAGTCAAAGTCGTAAGATCCTTAGTCCACTGGGGGCTTGGTGTATCTTGCCTCCTTGATGTGGTGAAAGTCTTTCAATTTTGTTTCCTTGTACTTTACCAAAAGTATGAGCGTATGCTTATACTCCCGCTAAAGTGGGGGCTAAATGTAGCATCCTAAAATTGCAACACTTGTAGTTTCGACTGCATTTGGGTCTTCACGATGGTGGTGCAACGTTGAACCTAAATGGAGACCCCGAAACCTATTTACGACATAAAAAACTGCATATTTCTGCACCTTGGCCTGATCCTTCCTTGCACCCTGCTGTCTCGGGAGGTGGGAGCATGGCGCCCAGCACCCTGGTCCTTCAGGACCATGGTGCCCAGCGCCCTGGTCCCCCAGGACCATGGCGCCCAATGCCCTAGTCCCCCAGGACCATGGTGCCCAGCGCCCTGGTCCCTGGCCCTATTTTGGGCCCGGTCTCTTGTTGGGCATCGGGTCTTTAAGTTTGCAATTTGGAAAATAATGTTCCTAGGTCAGCCTAAGGTCAGAAAAATCAGTCTCCTAACCCTAATTGACAAGTATATAAACTACATTTCCTCTCCCAGAAAAATTAAAAAAACTTATGTGTGCAAGAGGCGGAAGGGACATTCAAACATTCAAGCATTCAAGCATTCCTTCAAGCAATTGAGCATTCTAAGTCTCCATTCAAGGCTAATTGTTGTATTCAAGACAAGGATTCAACCATTGAAGAGGAGATCACCTACAACATACAACATACAACCTCATTACACCTTCGCATGTAAGAATACAAACATTCTTACAGCAAGGTATCAGTATTTGTTTACATTACAAACATTTACATTTACAACATTCTCATTTCTTGGTTAATTCCAAAACTGGGGTTTGACCTAAAGGAAAACCCCTAATCCCTAACCCCCAATCGTCCTCTCTTTTTTGTGTGTCGGTTGCAGATACACGGCTGTAATTGAAGATCTAGAATCCTTGTGCAGAGACAAACAGATCCCCCTTCGTTTCGTGGACTTTTTGGAGGACCGTGTGCACTCCGGGTGCCATCGTCCCATCAAATTTTGCTCAAATTTGTAGGACAGCATCGTCTCGACATTTTACTACTAATTTCAGGTCCGTAGCTTCATCCTGTGTCCCTATCTCCATTTATAAGCGAATCTTTCCTACTTCACATGTACTCCTAGTTCAATCCTTCTATCTACATTCTTTACAAAAGAGGGTATCCTTGATGTCTTAACCCTTGAAACTCATCTAGAGTTCAATCTTGCATTCTGTGGGATTGGATCTTGTGAGTTTCAACCCCTCTTTTGAATGTAAAGTCTCTCCTAAGTGAAAACCGTCAACCCTAGTGACCCTCCTTTCTCTCTCCTTGGAGTGGGGGGGGAACACCTAGGGTTCGATTTTCCGCTTTACAACATCCATAATTATATTCCAATAGGTAATTTCTCTAACTCTACCATTATCCATCCATTCCTCTTGGGCTTCCATTAATTATCTTAATATGCTAAACCTTGATTCAATGTTACGTGGTAGCTCAAACATCGACCTTTTCATGTCTTTCACACATGGTTGGTAGTTTGGTACAAAATTGACACTTGATTACTTAGAATCTCTTAGGATTTGTATAATGTATATAATTTTACTAGGGACATCATTTGTTTTCTTAGCACCTTATGCTAGCTCCTTATATTTTCACCTCTAACATTCACTTGCCTTCATTAGGTAGGAGCTTGTTGCCAAATTACTAACACTTAAGGTTAAGAGCCATTTGGGGTGGAATTATTGTCAAGTAAGATCGATAATAGTTGACAACAATCTCTACCCATACATTTCATGACATATTTCAAACAACTCAGAGAGTGGTCTTATTCTCTCCTACTTCACTTATGCAACTATGAAATCAAGGGGCTGTGCACCCAAAAAAGTGACCAACACCCATCCTTTTAATTTAAAATTTAGTAAAAGGGGAGTTGTCTCGTTCCATATTACTTATTTATATTTACTTACTAGCCCATTTCTAGCATATCACAACCTTCGATCTCTTCAATCTAAATAAATCATCTTACCATCCTAATATCCAGCTACCCAATTACAGTATAACATAAGGATGTCCAATAATTACCAATGTCTTAAGACTCCCATAATTTCTCCCTTAGCTAACCACATAATTCGGCTCCTTATCAATGTTCTCATAAAATATTTTATACTGCCAACTAATTCTCATTAAAACCTTAGTATTATATTATTGTTATACCATCTTTCCATAAGCCATTTCCATCCGCATGTTGCTCCATCCATACTTAATGTTTTCGCATACTTTCATACTTGAGTGCCATAGATTTACAAACCTACTTCGGTTGTGCCAAGTAGTTAAATTGTTTTACATACTGTCTTGTACCTAGCGACTAACCATGATTGGGTTGCACTTTCCTCCTTAGTTTCTGAACGAATATAAGTTAATCATTTCTAGATTATAAGATCCTAATGCTTTTTCACTCCTTGCACTTCAATGGGGATTTTTGTATGATTCCCAAATCAACTCTACTCTCTCTTCCACTGTTTACTTCCTCCAAGATTATCTTCCCATAGAGGAATTAGTTGAGGCTTTACTTGCTTGTTTCCCCAATTATATAACCACAGATGAACTTAGGATTTATTGTAAATACATGTTTTCACCCAATAAGTTCATGCCTCCTTTCTCCTTATTGACTCACCTATAGTATTACTAGGGTTTTCTGATCAAGGGGGGTTTCCATTCATCATTTTAGTTCTTATCCTTCAGGGTTATCCAACTCTAGCTCCATTGTATTGCTACAAACATTGTCTAACAAATGCTCTTAATAAGAAATCTAACATGACCTCATTCTTAAGGCACCTAGTCATTAGGATAGGTTAATGCTTCTTTCTGAGATTCACAAGAGTTCCCTTTAACTCTTCTTCATATATGTCTCCTATGACGGCCTTGATCCTTTTAATCATCAAAATTTCACATAGCTTAAAAACTTAACTTGAACTATCTCGATCTTATTTATCTTGTTTTATCGTGCCTTCATTTTAGGTCTAACTATCTTGCTTGACTTGCCATGTTAAGAACATATCTCAATGGATGGCATTCTTTTAGTTAACATTAGAGGTATTTTATTGTAGAGTTAACTCCTCATACTTGATTTGATTAGGGCAATTATTGCATTTGGGTTCCAATTGAATGGTAACCTCATAAGTACTAATGATCTAAATTTCGTTTATTAAATACCGAGAATATTTATAAATTAAAATTTTTTTGTAGCCTTTGGGGTTTTATTATGCCATAAACATTATGACTATTTAGTTTCAAATTTCAGGGCTTTTAGTGACCCTTGGAACCCCTTGAATTGATGTATGTTGATCTGTTGATTTAGAAGAATTTCCACTTATGTTTCACTTTGTTATTTCGCAAGTTTTCCACCTAGGTGTTATACTTTGAAGCCATAGTTTACTTAAACTAAGCTATGAATGTAGCCCATGTTCACCAATGTATGAACCTAGGGCTCTGATACCAAAATGTCATGCCCAAACTTTTGGGCAAAACACAACCAACAAAGTTTTTTTATAAACACTTATTTACATGCAACTATTGCTTAAATAGTTGTGACAACTTAACATGTTGTTTCCAAACAAATTCTTAATTGATATTAAATACTAACATATAATTATGATAATTCCTATTATCAAGTGGAACGAATAAATTTTACAAGGGTAATATTAAATTCACTCAAAAGTCCCGTTCATTTCAGTTGCGCTTATTTGTACTTAGTTTGATCCAATACTACTAAATAGACATTAATATAATTACTGGGTTTGATACCAATTAATTACTAAATATCAACACTATTACTATTTCTTTTCATTAATATTACCTAATTGAGTAGATACAATTAAGGTGCTAAACATCATTGTGATAATTAAATTTTTAGATAAAAGTATCCACTTGGGTTAACAAGGTTCGCAAGACTTAGTCCCTTAATTTGGTTATAGAGAAATTATATTGCGCCATTACAATATCCTCTTAACTTAATTATTTAACTATATTAAATTATTCCGTTTAATTATAAAAATAATTTCCATTTAGGTCTCTAAAATTAAATTATATAATTTAAATCATGTTGTTATATACTACTACTTCCAAACATCAACTATTTAATATATCGTAGTCAATATTTACATTTCCTCTTGTTTTAAATTCGATTAATTCAAACTTCTCAAATATATTTACCCAATAATAATGTTGTAGAAAAATTTATTACTTTTTTCCATTAAATTCCAACTAGCTTATGGAAACCCAAAAATAACTTACCAGACCCATTAAAGTTCCTTAAAAGATTAAACTCTAAAGGGTATTCTAAATTTGAATCATCAATAGTATATTTACAAGTCCATGTGTTTATAAAAAAAAATATATATATAAATTTTAAATAATTAAACTTTATAATTTGCCCTTAAACAAACAATATTATTAAATGTTTAAAATAAACATTTATATGTATAATAAATTATAAAAATTCTTTAATATATATAATAAATTATATATATTTTTTCCTTTAAACAAATATTATTTGAAAAACCCTAACTATAATATATAAATTAAAAAAAAATCCTTTCTTTACTTTCATTTCTTATTTCCTCTATATTTTTTTTGCTACCCTAACCCTACCCGGGTTAGGGTTTTATCTTTATCTTTTCATCACGCATGGGGCCGAATGCATGTACAGGGTGGAGCGGCGACGAGTAAAGGAAGGTGGAGGCCAAGGGGGGGAGGGCTCCCCGCAACCACGGCCCTAGTCGTGACTGTAGGTCTCGGCCCACAGTGGTGGCCTTGGCCACCGCTGTTGGTCATGGCCCGCAGCCTTGGCGACATCGTTGCTATGGACTATCGCCCACCATGTTAGAGGGGGGGCCGCCCTGTGGGAAAATCCGCAGGGGCCGAGCCCCTTCCAAAGGTAATAAATTTTTTTTTTTTAACTTTTTTAAAATTTGTTTTCAAATGTTTTTTTTCTTTTTAAATATAAATATTATTATATATATATGTGTGTGTGTGTGTGTGTGTGTGTGTGTGTGTGTGTGTGTGTGTGTGTGTGTGTGTGTGTGTGTGTGTGTGTGTGTGTGTGTGTGTGTGTGTGTGTATTGTAGACGTATAAAAATGACCATATTCCTAAATGAATATTTTATGTTCATTTCTCTATTTAATTAAATCCAATTTAATTAAATCACCCACATTCTTCTATTTAAATTATGTAAATTACTCAATTTATTTAAATTAAATTCACTAGGCCTCTTTTGACATTTAATGAATAAATCATTTTATTCAATTAAATCCCTTCTATCCACTTTTAATTAAATTCAAATTTAATTAAATAGTTTATCCTAAATTGAATAAATCTAATTTATTTGATTTCCCCAAATTACAACCAAATTGAATTAAATTCATTTTATTCAATTAAATCCTATTATCCCTTCATCCACTTACAAAATCCTACACCTCCTATCTTGCTTCCTAAACCCTATTCCTAACCCCTTCTAGACTCTTCTAATCACTTCTAAATTAACCTAACCCATCTTCTAAACTTTGTCACATCCCTAAGCAAGGGGAAGTCACTTCTCAAGCCCTCAAAGTATTTGAAAACCCTTAAAGGCTTCAACCACTTAACTTTGAAAGTCTCCCAAACCATTAATGGTTAGCTCAGCCCTCTAGCATGATTAAAGAATTTCCCTAAACTCAACCTCCATGTAACCCAAGGGTCTCATCAAGCATTTATTGATTTGACCATGGTTATCCTTAATCCTTTACACAAGAGTTTATCCTTTGGATAAAACCTTTATCCATTGGATAACCCTAACCTAACCTTAACCCTTACCCCCTAAGGTAACCATGAGGTCTTCTCAAGCATTTAATGCCTCCTAACTCTCTTCTCAACCCTGTCTTATGTTGACATTTGTCACCATTTCATTGGTGCAAATTGCAAACATGGATTCCCAACTTTCAAACTCAACCCTTGATTAAATCTTTCAGTTCTGGCCATCCATTGCCCTATTTTTGCTATAAATAGAGCCCTCATTCCTTGATTTTCATCATCCAAGTCTTTAGCATCACACTTATACTCAAATCTATGCAAGCATAAATATCTCATTTCATGCTCATCATTTAGCCTCTCTTTTAAATAGGAATTAATCTAAATATGCATGTTTAGACTATTTTCCTTATCATTTAGCTTAATCATAGATTAATATAGCATGCTAGGATAGTCTTGTCACTAATCTTGTTATCTTATAAACTAGTTTATTGCATTTATAGGATCATGCATAGCTTAGGATGCATTTCATCTTAAAATCAACCAAAAGCATCCCTCGTTCTTGCATTTGTCATCCCTAAACCACTTTTCTCAGTGATCTAAGAGCAAAGAAATTGGTTTGAGGGACCTTGTGAGATAGAGAACTATGGAGCCAACCTTGGGAAGCTGAGCCATACTTCATGACTCTGTAGCTTGCACCAAGAGGTCTTGTGGGTGTGTGAGCAAGGCTCCTTAGGCTTCATTTTTCACATTTTAAGTTCTATCGACCCGCTTTTCCTGCATACATTTTTGGCACCCACCATAGGGCCCGACCTCATATATCAAATCTATTTTTGAATTTAACCACTTTTGCAGGTCTACAGGAAACAAGAATCAATGCATGGGAAACATTTCCTAGCACATCTGGTTAATAGTCTAGTGCATCCCGCTTTCTATTTAGCGCGTGGGGTTCATCATCTAGTGTGTGACATCCTTAGCTTAGTGCATCGTCCTCACTAACATTTTCCTATAGGTCTCAACGTGGGAGGAAAATAGAGTAGCGCATCCAAAAAATAGAGTAGCGCATCAAAAATACAGAACAACGCATTAGAGAAACAGAGTAGTGCATCATAGTCATCTTGTAGCGTGTATAGTCTGTTCTTTAGCACATCGTAGATAGAAAATAGAGAGCTAATTTGTAACAGAAATTAAAAATTTAGACTTGTAGAAGTCCATGGAATTCACCTTTTTGCTAACTAATTGACTAGTTTTCTGCAGGTTACTAACATTTGATTGTAGGTTTTGAATATATTTAGGCTAGAATTAAAGTAGTTTAAATTTTTACTCTTTTCTAAGTTAGGCAAAATTCAAATTTCTTTGTTTTCTTGTTTAAATAAAACTGAACTCACTTTTATTTTGGGCAAGTAAAACGAACAACAAATCAAAATTTTCTTGCTTTTCTAGGAGAAAATTTCTCAGTTTGGGCTCTAAAAAGAACAAAACAAATTCTCATTTTTGCAAAGGGATTAAAAGGAACTTCACCATCCTTTGGTGCATAAAAGGATTCATTTTAATTTGGGCAATGTAAAGAATCACATTAAGTCACAAAAAGTCAGTTGCAATCAAAGAGGGAAGTTCTTCCCCTTTTGATCGCTTTATTTTGTTGACCACACATCACTTTTGTTTTGTTGACCAAATCAAAGTTTTGCTTTGTTGACCATGTTCTTTTCCTAGATTAGATAATCACTGATTTGAGGAAATAAAATAAACACCATGTTTTTGTGGAGCAACATCTCCATATAGATCTTAGAAAATGATTGATGGGAAAGGTAAAAAGAGCAACTTGATTGCCTCATCTCGAAAGTAGAAGGTATATGCTCTCCCCTTAATTGGGTGATCAAAAAAACTAGACTACCCTTATGCTTTCAATATTTCAAGTAAATAAAATCCTTTAGCAGGCCTGCCTTCCTGAGGGGTTGAAGTCAACTCTTAAAGCCATTTATGGCCAGTGTGAAGGGAATGACCTAAGTGGGAAACGACTTTGACGCCAAGTGTTCCAACCCACTATAATCAAAAGTGGAAAGTGACGAAAGTCCTTTTTAACGGTTGTGCGTAGTGATTATCCTTCCCCCAGTATCCTTGAGATATGTAAAGCCTTTGTTCTAAAGGTTGCGAAGCCTCCTGAGGGAGTTTATCACTGACGGCTGAATAGGAAGCCTGATTACGAACCTTAGAAATAGAAACCTTGAGCTGAGTCAATAACCAAATATTTGTAATATCATAGTGCAAGGGTGGGGAAGAATCCACCCCCAAGATCGCTCACCATATATCTCCCAAGATAACTACTAAATTGTGAAGCAATTCATTTTGAGTTAATTTCTGGCAAAAGGCAAAAAAATGGGCACCCTCTAGGGGGTGACACGACTGTTTGAGTTGACAGAGTATTGAGACTAGTGGGCTATGGTATTACTTATGACCCTTGAATAAAGAGTCTTTTTGGAAGTGTATTCATTGTAACCAAACCTATTAAAACATTGGGGATTTGAACACATCCTTGCAAAATATACACTTACTGTTTAGATTAGGCAAAAATGGTTATGTATTTTGTGTTGTGTTTGCATTTGTTACTTCAGAAAATCATCCATCAACATTGAAAACCTAAGGCAAAACACCAAAATCATAGAAAACAGTCAAAACAGGGCAGTTTAGCACGTAAGAGCAACTTCTTAGTGCTTCAGACCCATCCTTTAGCGCATCAAAGCCTATCTTTAGCACGTAAAGTATTTATAGTAGTGCTTCATCAAAATTTAGAAACAGTCAGAAATAGTTAGTGCATTTGAAAAATAGTCTAGCATGTCAAAGCATCAGCTTAGTGCATGGGAGTCAATCTCTAGCACATCAAGTTTATCTGTTAGCGCATGGAAGGCCCATACTAGTGCATGATCTTTTAAGAAAAAATAGAAAACAAATTTTAATAGTCTCAACTAGTTAGCACGTAACCAGGGGTAGCCTAGCATGTGGCGTCTTTTCCCTAGCGCATCAAGAAATTTCTGTAGTGCATTCGGTCTCTATTTTAGCACATGATCAAACCCAGAAAAATAGGGGGGAAAACAGTGGAAAATTTTGAAAATTTAGAAAGCATTTTTGAGAGCATCCTTTCATCAGCTTCATCTTCATCAAACCAGAGTATCAAAAATAAAGCGTTAAAAACTATTTCTTGAGCAAATTTCGTGTCAAGACAAAAGTTGTCTAGAATCCAAAATTGATCACATGATAAATATATCTATCCTATCAAAATTGGGAAGCATCATTGCAAGTGATGAATAGGTCCTTTATCATCTTACGGATTATATCTCAAAAATGCTTGTTCAAAATCTCAGGTTGTCAAATCAAGTTTCCATATCGGGAGACTTTATCCATATCATTTGGCACGCTTTGTCATGAGGGGGCATCTAAACCTTCACTTTGATAAAGTAAAACTTGAGTTTTCAAAACAAGATCAAATAAATCCAAAACAATTCAAAGGAAACCATTGAATCACTTATGCATGACTAATCCTCATATTCTGAGAAGAAAGAATATTTATCGTAACACCACGTTGAAGAATTGAAGAAACAAAAACCAAGTTTTTCCAAATTTGTCAAAAGAAATAAATTTTTATACATCAATCGTCAACTCTTCAAATCTCATCGAACATTCCTTCATCACGTCAAACTTTATATCTAGAACAAATCCAACGAATTTGACAAAGAGCCTTTGAAGACTAGAGCATATTGTCAAAAATCCGCATTCAGTCAAATCATAAACCATGGAGGAAAGATCAATCTGACATTCTTTCCTGATGAGTGCATCACTTACAACACACCTCGATTTGAACCACCAACCCTGGAGCAACATATCGAAGAGGATTTTGTCTCCTTTGTCATAGAAAGTTTCTATTAAAATGCTTGTTACCTTCTCTAAACAAAACAAACAAAGTGAGGTACAAGTAGAATCCAGTATGAATTGGAGGTTATCAAATCCTTTTGAAGGTCCACATCTAGAGGATACAGAAATTTCTGAAGAATTTCTTTAGGAATACCAAGAAAGTGCTTCATTCCAAAGACTTGTGGAAAGACTCATAGAAAATGAAAAGGAAAAATACTTACTCATGCTCACAAGAAAAGGGGTTAAACTCCCTGAAGACTTTGACACATACATGTTTAGAACAAGATCTCAATATTACGAATATCAAGAATGAGAACGAGATGGGGAAGCACGTGACCTTGAACAAGATATTCCGGAACAAAACATACCAGAACAACATACATCAGGGCAAAACATACCGTTCCATACACCCTTTCAACCCAGGATTAATGCAAGGGAAGAACTCTTCCCTCGACAAAACAATGCACCTTTGGTTGCCCTTACTCAACAAATGCAAATGTTACAAAGACAAATGCAAGATATGCAACAAGGGACAACAATACGATACTCATTAAACAAAATTTGTCCTTATCCCTTTGACAGAATATTGCACATGATCCCTTTTCCTCCAAACTCAGATGTTCCTAAATTCGACAAGTATGATGGAAAAAGAGATCCCCATGTTCATGTCAGAGAATTTTGTACCATGAGTCTTGAATTTACTCATGATGACACCTATCTAATGAGGTTGTTCCCAAGAAGCTTGGGAGGACAAACAATGGAATGGTTATCCAAGATCACACCTCTTGTCAGATCATTTGATGAATTGGTCAACAAATTCATAACACAATATTCCTATAATATTCAACATGCTATCACCATGCTAGACATTTGTAACACCAAACAGAAAAACAATGAAACGTTCATGGTATTCCTTCAACGTTGGTGACGTATGGTTTCACGATATCCTCAAGATATTCCTGAAAAAGAGAAAATGGAAATTTTCATTGATAACTTGAATAGTGAGATGAGTTACAAGCTCAAACTCTAATGCATATCATCTTTCGCTAAACTGATTGAAAATGACATTCAAGTAGAAGAAGCATGTGTCAAGAAAGGAATGCTCAAATTCTTCAAAGAAGGAACAAGTTCATCAAACTACAATAACCAAAATAACACCAACTTAGACAAATCTAGATTCTGGAATCAAAACAAAAATAATGGAAACGAAGACGGCAATGAATCACATGATCCAAAATCTAAATAGCCAGTGCTCGCATTATCAGGAAATCCTCAAGCTACAAAGAACCCCAAAGGTGCTAACTCGGACGCTAACACATACGCACTGAATACCAAACAAGGTCAACCCAACACAAACAACACCAACGATACTCAAAACAAAACCACAAATCGAGGACCTAATAACAATTCACAAGATAACACCAACAATTTCTAAAAATGTGTCTTCACACCACTGGGACAATCACTGGAGTCAGCATTCAGAGAACTCCTGGCAAACAAGATTATCTCTTTTCCCGCAATCAGCAACTATCAACCCCAAATCAAACCACCTTGGTGGAATGACTCACACTTTTGTGATTTTCATCGCAACAAAGGGCATCAAATGAATGATTGCATGAGATTGAAAAACATTGTTCAAGACATGATTGATAGAGGTGATTTAACAATGGATGGTCTCAAGACAAACGGTGACCATGGAGCCTTTAAAAATCCTCTTCCAAACTACAACAAAGATGGAGCTTCAACCTCGAATGATACACGTGGGGCTCGTATTAACCACATCTAAAATAACACTATCAATCACATATCAGCTACAGATAATCAAGTAAATGTTATCACTATCCAGGACCAGCATGAACACAAATCCGTCAATGTAACCACCAAAGCTCAAAAATATGTCTTGAAAGGACATATGTCAATAGAAAACATAGTACCCAAGGTTCAATATGATCTAGTTAGCCAACTACACAAAACTCCTGCTCAAATATCTATTCTGGAGTTGCTAAAACTTTTTCTAGAACACAAAGACATATTGGAACAAGCCTTATTAGAAATGAATGTGCCTCAAGATCTGGATGCTGACAAATTCCAAGCCATGGTCGCTCATATGATAGGGCCTACTAATCTCACTTTGTCGGAGCATGATAATATCTCACTAAGCCATCTACATAACACTCCTCTCCATATTGAAGTCATAGTCTATAAACATTGAGTAAAACGAGTCCTGATAGATGGAGGAGCTAGACTTAATATATGTACCTTAAAACTTATCCATTTATTATGCTTCTCAAAGGAGTCTATTGATCCATGTAAAAAGATTACCATAAAAGCATATGATGATGAAGAAAGGTCATCTAAAGGAAACGTGATGTTACCAATTCAAGTTGGCCCCATACAAAGAGATACTATGTGCCAGGTCTTAGACATAGACCTCACATACAATATTTTATTAGGTCGACCCTAGATACATGAATTGCAAGTAGTGCCTTCTACATATCACCAGCGTGTCAAATTTCCCTATAATGGACAAGAGGTCTCTATATCTGCTGATCACAACCCATTTCAACATTGTAATGCAATGGGGGCAGCCCAAGATAGTTTGGTTCCCCATAATAGGGAAAAATAGAAATCCTCAACATCAGATCTACAGAAGGCAAAGTCTGAATCATTACCTGGAGATTTCCAGCAGAAAATGCAAATCAAAGAATAAGGCATGGGGGAATACTCTTTGGAACCCATGTGTTTGGCCAACTTACCAACATCAACCAGATCTCATGGATTACCTACAACATCAACACATCAGGTAACTCAGCCCATCACCAAATTTGATGGTACCTTCATCCAACTCAGCACTCTAGCACATGAATCAAAGGAAAAGGACATCCTTAGCTGGTTATACAAAGATGAGGAAGAAGATAATAGAGCAGCTACTCTGGACATAGTTCTACCAATGCACCTATATGGAAAGGGCTACTTAATCATGCAACAAATGGGATATAATGGTAAAGGACCTATTGGAAAATGCAAAGAAGGAGTCACTGAACCAATAGACCTTCCTTCACAGCTTAGTAGAGACAAAATAGGATTGGACTATAAACTCACTTTCCTACTAAGAAAGATACCACACATAACTCCAAAACCTCAATGGAAAGCAAAGAAGAAGTACAAAGAAGAATCCTGGCAGGAAGCACTATTTGAGTCAGCAGAAACAATCCGCAAGGACCATGAATGTAAAGAATAGAAGAAACATTAGGAGAAACTCCTCAATCACAAGAAGGCCATATCTGCAGCAGTAGCTCATATTCAAGCACCAATATCTAAAAAAAAAGAACTACCTCTTGATATCATTATTCCTCCCCAAGGAGGAATAGTATATGAGCAAATAAAAAAGGTAGAAGTAGGATCCAACACCGAAGCAATGAAAACTATCAAACTGGTATCAATTATCAAAGATCTATTTTCACCATACAACATACTTGTTTACAACGCTGAAAAGATTTGGGATAATAACTCTGAGACTGGTTCCAATGAATATGAATGGGGTAGCTGCTCAAATGCTACTGGAGATACCGTTGACAATACTAGTTCCATATCTCTTTCTCAAGAAGAGCATAATGCAGAAATTAGACTACCTGAATTTGGACCACAAAATATCTATGATGCTAAGGAAAGCGAGCAGAAACATTATGAACAAGTCTATACGAAGGATGATACCATCGAAGACCTCGATGGAATCCTGAACTTCTTTAGCACCTAAATCAATCATGATGAAACCTCTATCTTGACACTTACAGTAGCAGAACTCGATCCACCAAATGATTCCTTACCACTTATCTTTCCTGACCTCATTGTCTGGGATGAACCCGAAATACATGATATACCAATTTTCCCAGATGATGAATCTATTATCCACTACCTATGTACCATTAACCCAGAAACAGGCTCTACCAGAGAACACGATAACGATGTCTACAACCAAGGGAGTGCCAAGTCTCTCAGTCACAAAAATGAACCAAATAAAAGATACAACACTGAAAAACCAGTCAATGGCAGCTCTAGATCACAAAAAAGTAAAAATAAAGAACGCATCTAAGGGTAAAAACCTTTTTAAGGCACCTAAAGATGGGAGACTTGACACTCTTCCTAAACATTTTCATGAGTGATCACCCATATTGATTGAGTCCACTCAATCAATCAACATTGGTACTACAAAAGCAGCCAAAAACATACACCTAGCAAAATCTCTGACAGAGGAGGAAAGATCAACATTTATCATTTTTTTTAAAGAAAACCAAATTAACTTTTCTTGGTCATACATCGATATGCCTGGAATTGATCCACATTTAATCATGCATCACTTCTCCATCTCTCCAGGAGTTAAGCCAGTCAAGCAAAAACTATGAAAGATGAATCCACAGGTAGCACTCATGGTCAAGATTGAACTGAAGAAACTATTAGATGTCAGATTCATTCAACCCATCGACTATGCAGAATGGATATCCAACATAGTACCAGTATCAAAACCAGATGGCAATATCAGAATCTGCACTGATTTCAGAGATGTCAACAAAGCCTGTCCAAAGGATGACTTTCCTTTGCCCAGTATCGACATAATTGTAGACCTCATAGCGGACCATGCAATGCTCTCACTAATGGACTGTTTTTAAGGCTATAATCAAATAAAAATAGCCCCAGAAGATCAAGATAGAACAATGTTTACCTATCCTTGGGGAACGTACTATTGGAATGTTATGCCTTTTGGCTTAAAGAATGTAGGAGCTACTTATCAAAGAGCCATGACAATAATATTCCATGACATGATGCATACCTTCATGGAAGACTATGTGGATGATTTACTAGCTAAATCCTTCACTAGAGCAGAACATCTAAGCATCTTAGAAAAGATCTTTGATCGATTAGAAAAATTTCAAGTTTGGCTCAACCCTAAGAAGTGTGTCTTCGGGGTTACATCAGGAAAGTTACTAGGATACATAGTCTTAGCTAAAGGTATTGAAGTAGATCTAGAAAAGGTACAAGCCATTATGGAGATGCCACCACCAAAGAACATCAGCCAACTCAGATCTCTACAAGGATGACTTCAATCAATCAGGCGATTCATCGCTCAACTCGCGGACAAAATCCTACCATTCAATCATTTGCTACATAAGAATGTGCCATTCAGATGGGAAGTCAAATGTGTTGAATCCTTCTATCAAATCAAGCAATATCTGATGAATCCACTAGTTCTAGTATCACCAATAGCAGGGAAGCCACTTATTCTCTACATTTCAACAACATACGTATCATTGGGGGCACTGTTAGCACAAGAAGATCAACAAGGAAAGGAACGAGCCATATACTACATCAGTAGGACATTGAATGGATATGAACTCAACTATACATTCATTGAGAAGGCTTGTCTAATAGTAGTCTTCGCTTCCCAAAAATTTTGACATTATATGCTAGCACACACAATTAAGCTAGTGGCAAAAATTGATCCTCTCAAATATCTACTCAGCAAGGCAGCTCTTACAGGTCGATTGGCTAAATGGGTCATGATTCTCAGTGAATTTGATATCCACTACATAGAATGAAGAGCTATCAAAGGACAAGAAATTGTAGATCAACTAGCTGAAGCACCACTACCAAGAAAACAAACTATGGAGATTGAATTCCCAGACAAAGACGTTCTTGCTATTTCTACCAAACAATGGACCCTATACTTTGATGGATCCTACACACAACATGGTTCAGGTGTTGGCATTCTCTTCATCACTCCTGAAGGAGACACTATACCAAGATCATATCGGCTTATGTTTCCATGCACAAATCATGTGGCTAAATATGAGGCATTGGTTATAGGCATCAAAATGGTCGTAGAATGGAAAATCACAGAGTTAAAGGTCTACAGAGATACAAAGCTAATTGTCAATCAAATCAACAACGACTATCAGACAAATGATGACAAGCTGCTACCCTACAAGTGAATGGTGGATGACTTCAAATAGTATTTTGTACACATCACCTTTGAGCAAATACCCTGGTTGAACAACAAAGCAGCTGATACAATGGCTACTATCGCTTCATTACTACAGATTCCAGAGCAACAAATTCATTACAAGTTTCTGGTAGAGAAACTGTTCTCCCCAACCTATGACCACTCTGAATCCCATATTATCTATGCCTTGACTGGTTCGGATTCCCCTTTGTATGGACCAATATATGATTATCTTAAGAACAATATCCTACCCATTGACTTATCCCGAAACCAAAAATGTAACTTTATCCGACAAGCTGCCCATTATACCCTTACTGCTGATACTTTGTACCGTCGAGGTCTAGATGGTACTTTTCTTCATTGCCTTGATCGTAATGAATCTAATTCTGCTTTACATGAGCTTCATGAAGGTATCTATGGTACACATTCAAGTGGGACTACTCTTGCTAAAAAGCTTCTAAGAATGGGATATTACTGGCTGACAATGGAAAAAGATTCTTACCACTTTGCCAAGAAGTGTCCTAAATGCCAAATCCATGGCAATCTGATACATGCACTAGCACAAGAATTGCAGCCATTTACAACATCCTGGCCCTTTTGTCAGTGGGGACTCAACTTGGTTGGAAAAATTCATCCTTCATATTCACATGGACACAAGTTCATTATAACTGCAACAGAACACTTTACCAAGTGGATAGAAGTAGTCCCCATGACCATAGTGACTGGAAAACAAATTTCCTCTTTTATCCTAAACTATTTGATCCGCAGATATGGTATTCCAAGCTCCATCATCACCAATAATGGATGACCTTTCAAAAACCAAGATGTCTGAGAACTATGTGAACAATTCAAAATACAACATCGGTTCTCTACACCATACTACCCACAGGGGAATGGTCAAGCAGAAGCATCCAACAAGACAATACTGAAAATCCTAAAGAAAATAGTGAATGATGTAGGCAAAGATTGGCATGTACAACTCAATCCAGCACTTTGGGCATACAGAACTAGCATCCACACACCTACAGGAGAAACACCTTTCTCATTGGTCTATGGATCAGAAGCTATTTTACCACTAGAGGTAGAAATTCTATCTCTTAGAGTCTCTCTAAAAGGCTTAATCCTAGATGAAGAGTATCGAGTCAACCGACTACAAGAATTGGAACTATTAGATGAAAGACATTAGCATGCTTACACTCATCTCAAAGCATATCAGAAATGCATGTGCAGAAGCTACTATCACAAGGTCATTCCTCGAAATTTCAAAGTTGGTGACCTAGTCCTCAAAGAAAATCCAAGAAATCAGCAAGATTGAGAAAAGAAAGGGAAATTTGAACCTAACCAGTTAGGTCCCTATGTCATCATATCAGTCTATGGATCAGGTGCTTATCAGCTAACAACTTCAGAAGGAGATGTGCTCGATGAACCAACTAACAACATTCATCTGAAGAAATACTGCACTTGAGTAGTCTAATGCACGGAAAAAGTCAAAAACAATCAAAAAATTCAAAAAATCAAGGAAAAGCAAATAAAAAGGTACAATAAAAGCAACTAGTGAAAACTTGGTAACATGCGTTATTGTGAAAGGACAACTCCTTTATCTATGTCCACATCCTTATCTCCATAATAAAACACTATCGGCCATCGCACGACACTTAGCAAATATCCATTCAAGACATACTTAGCATAGTCACTATCCTGATTTATCCATCTATCCTTTCACCACACTTTACCATGGTTTGGTAATCACTGTACATACTCGCATCGAGGTACACTTGGCTAGAGACAATAATCTTCAAAACTTACAAACACATTCAAACCATCAAGACTATTTGCAAAACTCAGAGCATCATGTCCAACAAAGCAAAAACTTACACAAACCCAAATCAAAACATCGATCGATAACAGATTCACAAGAGAAATACAATGGATAATTTTTTGAAGTACCAACTGTTGAATTTTGCATAAAGTCTTGACTATTTTTGCATTTAACTTTTTGAATTATTAGATTCTCTAACTTTTCTCAACAATTCTTCCAAGCTAGAGAACATCGAGAAACTCCAATATTTTCTTAGTCTTCTGTCTGTGAGGTGATCATTTGTACTGTGTAGATACTTGTCTCGAGACGTGATTCAATGAATATCACTAAAGACATGAATCCACTTTATGCATACAAATGGTTTAATCTTGTCTGTTAATATGCAATCCACACTCTGGTCATCCTGGTTCAATTATACCTTAATGCTTGTGCTATCTTGCAAAATCAAACATCATGTAAATTTTTCTCAGGTCATCATAGTTCAATTATACCATTATGCTTGTATAAATTTTCAACATATCCAAAGATCAATAAATGCTCAATGATGATACGTATATCGAAAGTAAATAAACATGTGGTTATACAGGGATGACAAAATGTAGAATGAGGGTGCTCGAAAAACAATTAGTTGCATATCATTTTACAGTTAGTTGCATATCATTCTACAATTAGTTGCATATCATTTTACAATTAGTTGCATATCATTTTACATCTAGTTGCATATCATTTTACAATTAGTTGCATATCATTTTACAATTACTTACATATCAAATCAAACATCTCATTTTCAAGATACATCTCACAACATATCAAATCATACATCTTATTTTCAAGATACATCTCACAACATATCAAATCATACATCTCACAACATATCAAATCATACATCTCATAAACATCATACATTTACATCATTGCATTTTACTTCATCATAACATCTATCTAAGCATTGCATTATCATAAAATAAACACAAGCATATAGAAAATGCATCCATAACACATCACATGATCAAAGAAAATGGTGTCATATATATATCAAATGATAAATATACAAAATATGTCATGTCTCGGCCAAATACAATGATAAAAAATACAATGGATACAATGTCTCTCAAGTATGACTATCTCCTGAAGGAGATAGTCTCACCGCAGAGGTCCCAGCCCCTGGATCCCCAGGTGGATCATATCTTGGTGGCCCCGTCACACCTCTACTCTCTGACTATGATCCAATCTCTCGAGATCGACTTGATCTTGACTGCATAAAACTTTGCACTCGATGCTCCCTGGGCACCATAGCCTCATAATGTCGATGGCAATACTCCTCCTCCTAGGCTCTCAAAGCCAGCTCTCTCATGGTGTCCCTCATCGAACCACCTACTGCTGCTCTCTACACACTTGCTGTGAGCTCCTCTACTCAGCCCCACCGCTTTATCTCGGTGTCGCGCTCAGTGGTTAGCTATGTAATTTGATGCTGATGTGCTAATAGCTATGACTGCAACTATTGCACTATCACCTGTAGGGTCCTAATCTGGGCATCCTCCACATGAGTAGGAATCCAGACACGTAGGGGTACTTGTGAAGGGGTACCCCCTATCCCTCTACCTGTCCTTGGTGCTGGTAAAGGTAGCATATCAGTCCTCCTCCTCTGGGTTGGCCATCTCACCTCATCAGTCCCTCCCACTACTGCTATCACCTCTCCTACCATCCCCTCACCCCCTGCTCCAATAGCCAAACCTCCTCTACCTCTATCCATCATAGCTCATTGAACGGCTCTCTCCACTACTCTATCACCCCTATTTCTATTTCTATCTCCTCTCCTACCCCGACCTCCTCCACCTCCTCCCTCATCCCCATGTCCCCCTCCCTCATCCTTGTCATCATCAAAAGTGGGCCACATCTTCGCTGGATCCAATATCCTCACCATGGCATGAGCTGCAAACAATCTGGCAAACTCATCTGTCATCCCAGCATCCAAAATATCTAGGGCATAGTCCCATATCTGGCCCGCTAGCTACACAAACTCCTCTACGACCACCGCACTGTCAATAGTCGGACCCCAATCTAGTATGTCCTGCCTCTGGCATGCATACAAACAAGTCCCCTATGGTATCCCCTGTTGCCAACCAAACTGCCGCAAAACTCTCGTAACCAAAAATCTCTCAATCACAAAAGGGGTCCTCCCTATCAAAAATCGGGTCATGAAGACATATGGAATCTCCAACCCATCCTTAGCCCAAACCTCACAACCTGTGTACAGTCGCCATACGATCGTATCAATATCATCCAATACCCTCCTCCAATGCTCCAGCTTGCCTAGTTTCCACTGGACAACTAACCCCCTATATCCATATGCATAAGCACGTCCAACAAGCCTATCTCTATCCACTAGTGGCCTGGCTGCAAGAATGTGCTCCCAGCACCATACCTGTAGAAGTGTAACACTAGCTGACAAACTGTCGTAACCTAGGTATAATACCTCATGCAAACCCCTATACAAAAATGTCTAGCATAGTCGATCCCCATGTGAACCTGAGGCCCTGTGTCACCATCTCCTCCAGCACCAATCCCCATCCCACAAAAAATCCCTTCCACCTACAGTCGGGACATAGGAAACCACCTACAAACCTTGCCAGTACTAATGGATAAGGGGCATAGTCCAAATCCAGAAACTCCTACCATGGAATCTCATATCCACACACTGTATCATCATGAAAAATCTGACAAAGTGCCTCTATCCCACCCTCCTCTGACTGCTCATAAGGTAGTAGTGCACCTACTACAGGTATGCATAGGATACAGTAACAATCCTCAAGGGTCACTGTCATCTCCCTTGTGGCAAAGTGGAAGGTGTTCGTGTCACTGTGCCATCTCTCTGCAAGTGTTGTAAGTAAACCCCGGTTCACAGTAAACTGAGGCATATCCAATAGGAAAGACATGCCACATCTCTCAATAATGTCTAGATCAGCCTGTGCCAACCGTGGTATCAATGCCCATGGTCTCAAGAACCCCTCGCATGACTGAACCACTCTCAATCACTCCTGTCAAACAACAAAACAAGTCCAATATCAATTTCCTCATCAAAACATAGATATCAAAATCAAAATCACATCATATCTATCCATATCAACTTGTAACACAACTCAAGTTTTCAAAAACCATATCAAACTTGTAACACAACTCAAGTTTCCAACCCATATCAACTTGTAAAACAACTCAAGTTCCACAATCATATCAACTTGTAAAACAACTCAAGTTCCACAATCATATCAACTTGTAACACAAATGAGGCTCCACGTATATTAACTTGAAACAATGCAAATCAAATCAAGTTTATATCAATTCCAAATCAATATCTATACATAACTTGAAAAAATCACAAATCAAACCAAGTTATTTCAGAACTCATATTGGACAAACTAGCAATACCATGACAACAGACACAGAAATGAACAAATTATACCTATCCTGGCAAGACTGACCTTATCCTATAAATTTTCCTCTTTCACAAATCATCCTATCTCACAAAATTTTCCCCGATGCACTAAACAGACTTGTCTACGCGTTGAAATCTTACCCATGCGCTAACCTATTTTTCCCACGTGCTATCCTATCTACCCTATGTGCTAGACTAACTCTACGTGCTACCCTTTTTTCTCCATGCACCAACTAATCTATCCTACGCGCTAAACCCACCCATGCGCTAACCTATCCCATGTCTGCGCTACCTATCTAACCCTTTGCACTAGGTCTAACCTACGTGCTACTTACCTCTGCCCATGCGACCCCCTGTACACCCTATGCGCTAGGTTTACCTGATGTGCTATCCTTTTAACCCTAAGCACTACCCTGTGCCCCTAATGTGCTAATCTATAGCTATGTGCTAACCTAACAAAACTAAGTGCTAACCTAGCAAACCTATGTGCTATCCTAAGTTTTCAGACGCAACCTAAAATCTAAAACCTTATGCGCTACGGAATTTTTTGTATGCGCTGACCGATGACCTAGATGCGCTAAAACATGAAACCCATATGAAAAATTCCAAAAAAGTACCAAAAATGACAAAATAAAAAATCAAAAAGGGGTCAAAAAGGTTGATTTACCGGTGGTCCATACGCGGCAAGCCTCTGATACCTCTGAACGTGCTCAAATCGATGTGTAGAATACAGGATAGGCATTTTCTCTTCTCTCCAAAAGTCTTTCTCTCCAAAGACAACAAGCACAAATGAGACAAAACCATGCACTTTTCCCCTTTTATAGGGTAAAATAAAATTAGGGTCAGGGATTGAGCATGTAAATCACTCATGGTCTTCCTCGTACCCTTACACACATCAATTATTGGGAGATGAATCAATTTAAGCATTCCACATAGCCAAAATTTTGCAAAGCAAACACAATTATCAAATCACATCAAATTTTTTCAAATTTTTTATTCATCTCCCGAGGGGGCATTATCAACATCAATTATCAAAACTGGGGCATGGCATATCTCAAACGACATAATTTTTTTCATTTTGATCATAAATCATGATAACACATCATTTTCTTTGAATTAACATGTGCACACACGTCACTTCAAAGAGGGGCAAAATGTAGATGTATAAAAATGACCATATTCCTAAATGAATATTTTATGTTCATTTCTCTATTTAATTAAATCCAATTTAATTAAATCACCCACTTTCCTCTATTTAAATTAAGTAAATTAGTCAATTTATTTAAATTAAATTCACTAGGCCTCTTTTGACATTTAATGAATAAATCATTTTATTCAATTAAATCCCTTCTATCCACTTTTAATTAAATTCAAATTTAATTAAATAGTTTATCCTACATTGAATAAATCTAATTTATTTGATTTCCCCAAATTACAACCAAATTGAATTAAATTCATTTTATTCAATTAAATCCTATTATCCCTTCATCCACTTACAAAATCTTACACCTCCCACTTACATCCTAAACCCTATTCCTCACCCCTTCTAGACTCTTCTAATCACTTCTAAATTAACCTAACCCATCTTCTAAACTTTGTCACATCCCTAAGCAAGGGGAGGTCACTTCTCAAGCCCTCAAAGTCTTTGAAAACCCTTAAAGGCTTTAACCACTTAACTTTGAAAGTCTCCCAAACCATTAATGGTTAACTCAACCCTCTAGCATGATTAAAGAATTTCCCTAAACTCAACCTCCATGTAACCCAAGGGTCTCATCAAGCATGTATTGCTTTGACCATGGTTATCCTTAATCCTTTACACAAGAGTTTATCCTTTAGATAAAACCTTTATCCATTGGATAACCATAACCTAACCTTAACCTAACCTTAACCCTTACCCCCTAAGGTAACCATGAGGTCCTCTCAAACATTTAATGCTTCCTACCTCTCTTCTCAACCCAGTCTTATGTTGACATTTGTCACCATTTCATTGGTGCAAATTGCAAACATGAATTCCCAACTTTCAAAATCAACCCTTGATTAAATCTTTCAATCCTGACCATCCATTGCCCTATTTTTGTAATAAATAGAGCCCTCATTCCTCCATTTTCATCATCCAAGTCTTTAGCATCACACTTATACTCAAATCTATGCAAGCTTAAATATCTCATTTTATGCTCATCATTTAGCCTCTCTTTTAAATAGGAATTAAGCTAAATATGCATGTTTAGAGTATTTTCCTTATCATTTAGCTTAATCATAGACTAATATAGCATGCTAGGATAGTCTTGTTACTAATCTTGTCATCTTATAAACTAGTTTATTGCATTTATAGGATCATGCATAGCTTAGGATGCATTTCATCTTAAAATCAACCAAAAGCATCCCTCGTTCTTGCATTTGTCATCCTTAAACCACTTTGCTCAGTGATCTGAGAGCAAAGAAATTGGTTTGAGGGACCTTGTGAGATAGAGAACCATGGAACCAACCTTGGGAAGTTGAGCCATACTTCATGACTCCGTAGCTTGCACCAAGAAATCCTATGGGTGTGTGAGCAAGGCTCCTTAGGCTTCATTTTTCACATTTTAAGTTCTATCGACCTGCTTTTCTCGCATACATGTATAATTATATTATAAATATATTTTGAATTTATATATATATATATATATATATGCACCAAGAAATCCTATGGGTGTGTGAGCAAGGCTCCTTAGGCTTCATTTTTCACATTTTAAGTTCTATCGACCTGCTTTTCCCGCATACATGTATAATTATATTATAAATATATTTTGAATATATATATATATATATATATATATATATATAGACATTTTGGATTCTCATTAGATTGAGGGCTAAATTTATTTATGAAAATATATATTATTTTACCTTTCAAAAACATAGAACAATTCTTAGATTTCAATCAAGGTATTGTTTTTTTTTTTGTTTGTTTGTTTGAATCTCAAAGTTATTATAAATCTAAGATAATATGTTTATCCTTAGATTCATTTTAAACAAATGATAGAATTCATTATTTACACAACATCTAAATAAAAAGGATATTAAATAAATTAGTTAGGCTATTTAACTTTAGATTTCATATTCTGCAAATAAAATATTGATTGACAGAATTCAATAGGAATAAAATAGAATCTATATGAATTTGTTATTATTTAAATTAAATAGGCTAATCAACTCTATTTTTTTATTTTCTACAAATTAGTAAAATGACAAAATTAAATAAAATGATACAACAACTATATTTAGACTAGATAACATTGAAATAATACGTAGAGTTAGACATATTATTTTTTTGATTTATTTTCTTCGAATAAATAAAAATGACAGAGTTTAAATAAGTATATAACAAAGACTTCATTAACCTTGATTACTTTAATTAAACTTAAACATATGCATAAGGAAATATCTGAACAGTTATTTCCAAAGTAACTTGCATGCAATCATTTAAAATCTCAAGAACAATACAAAGCATAATCTACACATAAATAACTCATTTGCAACCAGAAGATACTTTTATAAAAACATTATATTTCCTTTAAGTATATTTAAAATACATTATAGACAACCTTACAAATGGATCTCTTATCTCTATTAAATGAGGATAGTAAAAATGATAGATACATTTCCTTTCCAAAACTAGATACAACATAGTTTTCCTTTCACACTGTTGCAACTTAAAATATAAACTATTCTATTTCCAATTCTTTTTCTGCAAACATAAGTCTAGCAACCTCTACTTGTCTTTTCCTTTTCTTCCAACAACCTACAAATAAATCATAGACTATGACCATGGAGTGCTCACCTCCCAACCTAGGCTAACTAGTAGCCACCCTCGAGCTTGGAGAACCAAGCCCTAGACAGGTTGCACACATGCAAACACAATAAACAAGGGGGAAATAATCACAAACATATTCCCATCCCAGGGCTACACTGCACCACACGATGTGATGTCTTTTCAAGGGTGGTAGTGGACCAAGTACCCTGAGGAGAATGCAAGTATGATAAAACACAAAGCCACCTCATGACAACCAAAATATATCATAAGTATAATAGCCCCACATCCTTATGCCCCCCAAGGCATTCAAGCCTTATTTCTCTCTTTATGACCCCCAAATGCATAAACATGCCATGCAACAAGGGTCACATAAATATCCCTTGAGGACACCCTCACAATGAGAGCCTCTCACTTGAGGGTTGTCAAAATTCTACCACCCACAAGACCATCCTCTCTCCCAAGAGTAGGAGGCCTTGGTTACTCCCAAAACACAGATTTCAAACAAGAAATAAAAATACAAAACACATAATAATTTTCCAGAAGAAAAATGCAAGAGAACAACTTTTCCACACCAACGATCTTTCAACATAATCATGTAACATGAAATAACATAAGGAGAAGATAAACCAACCTTCAAATTGCCCAAAGGTATGCTAGTCTAGTTGAGGATGAGTAGCCCAAATCCACAAACCTTGTTTCTCTACACTTAGCCCAAATTTCCTACACCAAATCTTTTTCTCTTTTTCAAAATTGCATTGTCTCCAAAAATTGAGAGTGGGTGATTACCCACAAAATCTCACATTCTTGCCTAAAAAGGCCTCAGTGAGAGTTCTCACAGGTTTCTAAAATTGAAAAAGGAAAAGTTAGAAAAAGATCCAAAAGGATCTCTCATCAAAAAGGAAAGATAACAACTTAGGTGATGCCTTCTAATTTTTTTTTTTATTTTCGCTCAACTTAGGAAACCCACTTTTTAGGGTGTCTAAATGGTCACATGGGAGTTAAAACATGCCTAAAATTACTCCTAACCCTTAGGTATACCTTATGGGCTTTAGGAAACACTCTTAAACTACCCATAGGTGTCCATTTAACCCCTTTTAAACCCCTCTAAAATTAATTTTCGGGTCAAACTGAAGCTGACCACCCTAAAGATTCTCTTCCCAAGACAATTATGGAATCACATTAAATTAATTGAAAAAGCTATGGTTAAATAACTCACTCCAAGAGATAATTTAAAAACCAAAACATAAATCGATCACATGTGTCAAGCGACACAATAAAATTACTTTTACAAAATTACACTTGAAATTTGTCTCTTATTGGATTTACACAAATTAACAAAATTCAATTTAACATTCATGCAACAATCACTTTCACGAATAAAATACGATACAAACAGGATGTTGTCTCTATAAATAGACAAACCCTAGTTTTCGAATGTACATAGGTCTAGGTTTGGTTCTCCATAATTTCTCCATGGTCATATGGATAATTTTCCTGTGCATCTCAATTACACATTAGTACTTCGAAATATCCTCATAAAATATTAAACACATGAATAAGAATACACATCAAACACACTGCATACAATTGACATCAACAATTCAATATCTCATATATCCCAATTTATCCACATAAGTCATTATCATAATCCTCATAATTTCAATCACTTATTAGATACGCATCATATTTCCAACATCATAATAAAGTTCTACAAATCCAAATATAGCTAACATACGTTAGTTCAAGATTATCCAATCAGTGGATCTTTTAGGATTTCAAATTCATAACGCACCTAAATGTACACCACAAGGTTAAATAACTCTATAACTTGGTTCAATTACTTTTCTCACCAATCTACCTGTCGAACACAATCCATTCTATTGAATTATATAGCATTTATTAATAGGGTCAAACATGGTCAACTAAGTTAATCAAAGCTTGGTTTGGGGAGGGCCTTACAGGTGAAGACAAATAGATCTTTGTTGATGATTGATTCTGAGGTATGTATTCTGAGGATAGCCTAGGCTTGTTCAGTGTATCCAATGTACATTGTCTGGCTTCCATTATTTGTGGCATATGTTTATATCCCAAGCCTTGATTCTTTGGGTTTTCATGTGGCAAAATAGGTTCTAATATTCCTTTCTTTTGTAGTCCTAATCTTATGGTGCCATCATACCCATATTTTTGTAACATCTTAAAGTCGTTACCATATTGATATAGATTTATCCTGGGTATTGTCATGTCATCTTATTCTCTATATATCTAGTGATTAATATCTTCATTTAGATATTCTAATTCTTGTAGGTCTCCCCATCTAATGAAAGAGAAAGAATCTAGATACTCTACTATTTCTTATCCTTTATCTTGCTTCACTATTGTGTTTTGAGGCTTCCTAAAAGACTTGGGAGAAAATGATGATTGTTTGTCATCTGATGTACTCGAAATGGAATATTCTCCACAACCAACTTCTTTAATATGCAAAGAAGATGTGGTTGGTGTATTTTTCTCTATTTCTTTAATTGATAATGATTCCATTTGTAAGTGAAGAGGGGCTTCCTGATTGTTTGGTACTTGATTGTGTAAGCTTGCCCTTAAATAATTAAAATGTTGAAAAGGGTTTGGTCACCACGAATAGTGATTTATATGCCATTGTATGAAAACTTTACACATTGGTGAAAAGTTGATTGTACTGCTTGCATTGTATGTATCCATAGGCGACCTAACAGCATATTGTACCCCAATTCTCTATCTAGGACTTGAAAGGTGATGCTTGTTGTAGCTGGTCCTACTTGTACTAGTAAAGTCACCACACCCTTAAAGGGGTGTTCCTCATCATCGTAGACTTTGATATTGATTCTCTTGGTAGAATCAGTATAATGTTCAGAATATCCTAAAGCTTTGATCAAATGTAGAGTGCATATGTTAAGGCCAGCTCCACCATCTATAAGTACTCTTTGAACCTTTTTTCGGTCAACCAAACCTTCCAAGTGCAAGGGATCATTATGCATGGGTTAGTTTCTAGGTACATCCTATTCAATGAATGCAACCTTTGAAGTTGCCAAGTTTCCAACCATGGATTGGAATGTGTTATCATCAATATCTCTAGCAACAACCAAATCTTGTAAGGCTTTATCCAGGAATGCCTTATGAGCTGGCAATATGCGCAATAACTCAAATAGTGAAATTTGGGCTGGAGTTCATTTCAACTGATCCACCATATTGTAGTTTCTAGTCATTGAAGGGGGGTTTTAAGGCACCCCTTGTAATGTGACCCTTGATCTTCTAGTGATGACAACATAATCTCTTCTTTTAAGATTCATTGTGATTGTAGCTACCATTTCATCTCATGCACTTAGTGTGTTAATGTCATACTCAAATGTGACATTGGTATAATTGGCAGTATTATTTTGTGCATTAGAACTAGAAGCCTTTCCTTTGTCATGTTTGATGAAAGCATCTTTGAAAATGGTGTGATCAGTGGTTGGTGCCTTATTAGTATCCACAATAATGTCACCTTGATCAATGAGATATTGGATGAGGTTCTTCAATTTGTAGCAACTTGTTGTCTTGTAACCCTTATTCTAGTGATACTCACAAAAATCATTGTCATTCCACCAAGTAGGCTTAAATGGACCTGGTTCATATAGCCTAGCTTCTGGTAAGGTTATGGCATTGGTCTGTATCAACTTTTTCAGTGTTGATTCAATAGGTTCTTCGAGGGGTGTAAAGTTTCTTTTGGGTGTGTCTCTCCTTGGTGGCCTTGGATTGTTTAATTGTAGTGCATTGGTGTTGTTTGTCTGAGACAGATTCTTATTGGCAAAATTATTTGGTCCTTGTAGAGATAGTGTTGGTTGAGCTCTATTAACAACACGTCTGTCAACAACTCCATCATTTGTGACATTTTTGTTTCTAGACCAAAATTTTGGCCTTTCATTGTTTGTGATGGTGGTCGGTCCACTATCCTTGTGTTGTTTCAATATCCCTTGGTCTAATGGGCCTCTCTCACATTTGATGCCTTTTTTCTGTTATATCTTTAAAAAATTTCAGGCATTGCATTTGTAATGGATACTTAATTGGAGGCACGAGATTTTTATTGAAGATGTCTACTTGCTCCGCTTCAGGGATGTGACTAAGACATCTGTGATATAGGCCTCTCCATCTTTGCAAGAATGTGGTGAAAGTTTCACCTTCTTTTTTCTTTGTTGCACATAAATCCATTAAGGTAATTAGATTATCAATGTTGAAGGCAAAGTTAGATATTAATAACTCAGCCAATTCTCCCCATGAAGTAATTTTGGGTGGAAGGTGTGAAAACCATTCCAATGTTGTCCCTCCAAGGCTCTTGGAAAATAGCCTCATGAAGTATGTATCATTGTGAGCTACTGCAATACATGTCGTGAAGAAGTCTCTGATATGATCTCGAGGATCCCCTTTCCCTCTATATTTATCAAACTTTGGAGTTTCAAAATGTGGGGAAAATGGTGCCATGAATAATTTTTTGTCAAAAGGATACAGACAAATATCCTCCATTGTGTAGCTCTTTTTATTATTACCTACTTGCATACTGGCCATTTTATTTTGAAGGTTCTCCATTTGTTGGGTTAGAATATCTGTTTGGGTCAATAGCGTATTGACTTGATGGGTGTTTCTCACAAAAGAGATATTATTTGAGAATCTTTGAGCTTGTTGAAATGTAGATAGAGCAGGTAACTGTGCACCATAAGTTCCAGTAGTTGGTGTGAAGTATGTAAAATGTGAACTGACATTTGGATAAGCCAAGCTAGTTGTCCCTTGATTCACATTCTGACTATTGTGGGTGGAACCAACCGAAACTATGGGTTGAGTTATATTTGCCAAGGTAGTGTTGTGAGCCATTAGAGCTTGCAACATCATGTTGGGCATTGTTAGTGGTGTAAGATTTGTACTTGTTGATGCCACTGTTGACTGTGCTGAGGTTGTATGATAAAAAATAAGTGAGAGTATTAAATATTTTAATCTTTAATTAATTTTTGTCCTCATATAAATGTAATAACCTTTCAATACTGGATTGTCTTTTTGACTTCCGATGAGGACATAAATGTGGTGGTTGTTCAACTTCTTTGAAAGCCTTATAAATAAGCCCAATTTGAATCCAATTGCAAGGAGTTGGAGAGTTATGGAGTTACAGAGTTATAGGCATATGCTCCTTCGCAAGATTGCCTAAATTGTTTCAGGCGTAGGCATACAAATCTCTTTTATAGAGTTTGCCCAAATTTGATACATTCCAAGCATACAACTCTCTTTTACAAAGTTTGCCCAAATGGGATAAATTCAAGGGCACACAACTCTCTTTCACAGAGTTTGCCAAAAATTGTATGGTTCTTACAAATTTTCAATGAAATGAAATTTTATATGATTTGTTATATGTTTACAATACCACAAATTCTGCTTTGGGTATTGTCCTCTGAATTGACAAAATAATTCAGATCAGTGGTATTAGAGCCATTTTTGATCGCTAGAGGTGCATCTACAGCCAATGAGCCACTGCCCATACTATGCCAAACTCTTCCTTGTCTTCATCTTTAGCAGAAGGAAATGAGGAAGCTACTACAGCATCTACAAAGGAACCAGTAGCTGCTACCCCTCAAGCTGACCAGACTCTTGCTGCTACAGCAGATCAGGAAGAAGCAATTATTCTCTCGAGAGTCTCACTAGCACTTTCAAGTTACATGGCAGAATTTTATTTTGAAGATGATCGAGCAATGGGGCCCATTTCCTTTCAAGAAGGGAGTAATGATCAAAAATAAGTGAGAGTATTAAATATTTTAATCTTTAATTAATTTTGGTCCTTATATAAATGTAATAACCTTTCAATACTGGATTGTCTTTTCGACTTCCGATGAGGACATAAATGTGGTGGTTGTTCAACTTCTTTGAAAGCCTTATAAATAAGCCCAATTTGAATCCAATTGCAAGGAGTTGGAGAGTTATGGAGTTACAGAGTTATAGGAATATGCTCCTTCACAAGATTGCCTAAATTGTACAGGCTTGGGCATACAACTCTCTTTTACAGAGTTTGCCAAAATTGGATACATTCTAGGCATACAACTCTCTTTTACAGAGTTTGCCCAAATGGGATAAATACAAGGGCACACAACTCTCTTTCACAAAGTTTGCCAAAAATTGTATGGTTCTTACAAATTTTCAGTGAAATGAAATTTTATATGATTTGTTATGTGTTTAGAATACCACAAATTCTGCTTTGGGTATTGTCCTCTAAATTGACAAAATAATTCAGATCATTGTAGCCATATTGGCATTTTGAGATATACCTTGCATTGATGTAGCAATTGTTGCTTGTTTCTGTGTTGCAATAGGCATTTGATGTATATTTTGATTTAATATCACACCTTGCCGCAATATCATTGAAATGTCTACCCCTGGAGGTAACTTGGCTCCATTCTGGACTAAGAGAGCAAGATATCTATCTCTATCATTATTAATGAGAGCGTTGAGAATCATTAGTGTTGAGGGATCTTGTTGGGTTGCTTCCAACTCTTCCTTTGTCAAATTATGTTGTACTTCATCGATGGAAGGAATTTTGTTTATGTTTGTTGATATTGTTGTGGGTGTGTGACCCTATGTTTGTTGTTGTGTGGATAGATCCATATTCCATGTTAGGTTAACCAAGGGATCATTGTTAGGATCCATTTGGTTTTTTTCTTTTTGAGCATGCATTAATAGCATGAATATTATTTCGAAGTGATCTTGACTCTCTAAAATGTGTATTCAATTAAATGCAACTAAATATGTTTCTATGACTTCCTAAAAATTAAATTGCAAACAATGCAATCTATGATCTAGTTACTGTCGAAAAGCTTCAAATTCTGCATCTTCTTTGATTTGATTTTTGAAGTCTATGTCTATTTATACTAATTTCTGAACTTCTTTATCTATGATAGCTTCGACTATGTCATATTGGTCTTGATCAATTGTTAATTCCTCAGCAAGGATATTCAAACCGTCAATTATTTCTAATTGAACGTTGTTTGGTCCAAGATTGGGTTGTTCAAATGGGAATTTATCATTTCCTTTTAGACCCATACGTTGAAGACTACTATGAAGATAATGCAGACCCTAGAAATGATTGATACCTAAAATGATTGACACCTTTCTCTTTTAACATGGTTTGAGAAATGTTCCTATGGTCTTTTCTACCAATTGTCTAATGGTTTCTTTCTGAGCTACTCTTTGTATCTTTTTTCTTAATTTCTCATCGAGACAAAAGACTTTTAGGTTTCATCGTCTATGACAACCTCAATTATATCATATTGGGCACTATTGACTCTTACTTCCCAAGTGAGGTTATCTAAACCATTAATTATTTATAATTGGTCATTGTTCGAACCAAGATTGGGTTGTTTGAATGGGAATTCTCCATCTCCTCTAATACCCATGGACTTCAGTATGATTCCTATACTCTAATGCAATGCTAAACCTTAAGACAATTTGGTGAAATGTCTTGTGTTCTAACTTTGTGTGATGATTCTAATGGTACTTTTGCATGAATTGAATGCCTAGGAGCTATGATCACTTGAAAGTAACATGTACATCATCTTTGAATTTGTGCAAAAGGTTTGGATCTGATGTTGGTGTTAATGGTGACACTTAACTTGGTTGAATACTGAAACTTTGACTTTATTGAGGTTGTGATTTGTATCTTGCAATATTTTGAATTTGTTGAAGTGTAGCAAATGACACAGCAGACACATTAAAAGAATAAAACCATGAAAAGAACATTTGTTTAAGGAATTTTTTCAAATTTCCATGAATGTTGGGATCTTTCTCAACATCTCATTGTGTTCTCGATATATTGGGGCCATTCGATATCACATCACACAGACTATCCTAAGATAAAAAGGTCACAAGTATTACCACAGCCCACATCTTGATACTCTGTCAGCTCAAACAACCTTATCACACCCTAGAGTGCACCCATTTTTTTGCCTTTTTCTAGAAATTAGACCAAAGAAGATCACTCCTCAATTGGTTCATTATCTTGGGAGATATATGGTGAGTGTCCTGGGGGTGGATTCTTCCCCACCCTTGCACTATGATAATTCAAGTGTTTGGTTACTGACTCAGTTTGCCTTCTAATTTCTATGGTGTTTAGATAGGGTTCTGTTCGAGTGGTCACAATCAACAACATTTTGCACTCTATTGAGGGAGGTCTCCTAGTATATAGAGGTTACTCTCTACAGATTTTAATGTACCGTATAGGCACTGAGGGAGGCATAACGCAGTTGTGACAACATGTAACACTCGTCGCATATTATTTTCATCACATACGCATTTATTTATAGTGGCTTGGATTACTTGGCTTTAGTCATTGCCACTTAGGTCGTTCCCCTCTCGCCGACCTTAATGGTGCCCTAAGGGAAACTCGAGAGGGCAAGCCTTCTAAAGGATTTAATTGCAAGAAATAAATAAAGTATGAAAGAAGAGAGGCTTGTTTTTTTATCACCCATTGAAGGGGAGAGCATAATACCTATCCCCTCTAAAATATGAAAGACAAGGGTTCTTTTTAACTTTTCATTGCAATAATTTTCTATTCTATTTGGAGATGTTGCTCCATAAAAGCATGGGGTTCAATTTTAACCTTCATTGCAATTGTGAAATAAAAAGCAAGTTTGTTTGTGGTTCATTTTACTTGCACCAAATTGAAGTGTTTCTAAGCTACCCATGCAGAAAATGATGTTAGTAAGTACACAATGGGCTATCCAGCCTAATTTTCCAATTGCAGAGTTCTATCTTTTTACAGACAAAAATACATTATGATAAAAACTAGAACTGAAATAGAATAGAAAAAGAAAAACTTAATCTAACAACTATGAATTACCTACATAGCAAATGTGAATTGATATCAGATCAATTATAGATTGATGTATCATCAGTTGTGAATTATTTTTTAAGCAATTTCAATGTGATGACTACTCAATTGTGAATTGATATAATATCAATTGCTCATAGTAAAAAAAAAATTAAATTAAATTTTTTAATTTTTCAAAAACAGAAGATAAAAGGGTTATTCTACAATTACATTGTCCCACACCACATGAGTCATCACATCAATCTCATCGAAAAACTTATACTTGGTTAAGAACCGATGGATGTTTCAGTGATATTGAGAAATCTCCTCTTTTTCTTTGATCTCACGAAGCTCCCTTTCTGCCTTTAAGATTCTTTGATATGTCCTTTGTTGTCTCCTATGTTGTTTTGCCTTCCTTGCACCTGAAATTCTCAAAGTCACCTTTCCTACCATTAAATTAAATATATCTTATATGCAGAAATTGAATTTTACAGAATTTGATGAAATTTATGGGTTAGGTGTGCAAGATTAGATAATAAAGAAACGGAAAAAGATTTTTTAAATTTGCAACCCCCTAAGGCAATTGCAATACATTTTTGCAATTGTAGTACTACTTAGCAATTGCGATGCAACTACTAAGCAATTGCAGTGCAGAATAAGTAATTATGAATTTCTACTTAGGTAATTGTGAAATCAAGCTTTCTCTTTCAAGTACAGATCTACAAAATCATTCAAATCAAACAATTAAGGTTAGCATGTTTCATGTCGGGTTCACCAAATGTTCTCATAGGGTAAATACGCGTAATTTTCATAATCAAATATCAAAGAGAGAATCACAACTCTAATCTAATCAATATTACTCCTAAATGACAATAGAATAATGCAACATCAATTGAATTGAAAGAATACTTTATTTAAAACTCCCTCAATTGAAATAGCAAGGCTTCCATTGTGCTTCTCCAATTTGAGTGGTTGGTGGCTCTCAGGTATTGCACCAATTTCCTGGATACAAATACTTTGAAGACTTTGATTCTCAAAAAGCTAGATTGAATTCTGAAAATGATGTTGAATTTATAGATTTTCAACACAAAGGGGGTGAGAAATAGAACTCAAGTATTGATTGATAGATAATTAAAATTGATTGATCAATGAACTAGTCATGATTGATTTGTTAACTCATTTGATTGATCTGTTAACAGGATTGATTAGAGAGTGAACTCAATAGACTAGGGAGATAATTGAATTGATTGATTAGAAGACTTAAATGATGGATTAGAAGACTTAAATGATGGATTAGTCATAAAAAGTTGATTTTGAGTTAAAAAGGATGATTGATGAGTTAATTGAGTTAATTGATTAGACAACTAATTTGATCAATCAGTTCTGATTTAGCATGTGTTTTAGGAATTTGAAATTGAATTTGATTTTCATTTTTCAATTTGGATTTGAATTTGGTCATTTGAATGTTGAAATGCACATGAAATTAACTGAAATTCAGATTTGGTGAAATGTGAAATTAGATGAAATGATATGAAATTCGAATTTGGGGAAAAATGAAATAAAATTAGATGGAATTAATTGGAATTATAATTTGGGGATTTGGAGGAATAATTTAATTAATTTAAATAATTTAAGTGAAATTATTTAAACTTAGGAGATTGAATTAACTAAATAATAAAGATTATTTAGCTAAGGAATAAATCATAATTAATTAATAATTGAAATTGGGTTAACTGTTTAAAATGATTTGAGAATAGAAATAGAATAATTAGAAGTGTTGAGGGATGATGATTAGAAGAAATAGTTAGTTTAATCAAATAATTAAAGAATTACTTAATTAAATAGATGAATAATTAGTATACAATTAATGAGACATTTTTAGGTGTCTACAAAAACTATTTTTCAAAGGAGATGGAAAAATGAATACAAGTTTATTCAAAAAAAATTGAGAAAAATATATTTAGAATCTGCAAACAAGATGTTACAAATCACTACTCTACATCATCTTCAAATTCTTAACGGTTTAAAAGTTATAGGTGTCGGAAAGTGAAGCTTTATAAGTGTCAAAGTTGGCCAACAAGTGTAACCCACTATTGTGGGATTACTCAAAAGAAATCATTTGATCTGATTTATATAATTTTTTTTGGTTTAAAATAATTATTAAAATGTCCAATGCCTTTGGCACATTAAATAACTGAGACTTGATTACATGCACTCCAACTGTAGTATTTTTTTTATATATTTAAAATACTTTCATTTAGCTTAGATGAATTCTAGTGTTGGAAAAGAAATTTACATCCTAAGTTTCAATTTTCAAGTAATGACGTGATCTATTTTATTTTCTTTTAAATGCTTATTTATGAAGATGTATATTGTTACTTCTAGTAGTTACTCCTGTATAAACAATTTGACCTTACTAAATCTTTCCATAACCTACTAGCCAAACCAAACTAAGGTATGGATTCAAAGTGTATGTAAAATGTGTTCAATCAACGTACATGTTTTCCAAGTGCAGAAAATAGAATTTAAATAAATGTTAAATGAAGTATCATATTGTTGTTTTAGATTTTTATCCTCCTTTCCATAGTGGGCTATTGAAATTTCTCAAGCATCAGAGAAAATTTTAGTGGTGAATAATCACCAATTGGCAAATATTTTGTATTGGACATTCAGAAAATAGTGAATTAGTTGGGCCCATCGAGGTGGCTGGATCACCCCAACTTTATGAACGTGTGGTCAAATGCATTTCAATTCACCTTCATTTTCATTAATCATTTGTAACGATTGATCTATTTTCACCAATCGATGAAGCGATTTCACAACAATATATTTAATATTTTTGCCTATATTTTTAGAAGTGTGCCTTAATGCAGTGACGTAATTATCCCATAGCAATCGATAGTTCAATTTGTATGAGGACCCAATTCGCTCGACACTTTTGGAAGAGTGAGTTAATTCTCCCCCATATTTGTCAATAACATTTATCATTCAATATTGTGGGAATATTGATTTCACCAATTATATTATACGTCCACCCAAATGGACAATCCATAATCGCCTAATAAATTACAATGTATATGTTTTGTCGATGTTTCATTTGTCCTATGTTTCCATAAGACGTGTTAGTATTAATTGGGATTCGCCAAATTTTTTAAATACCATTTAAAATTCCCGCAATATTTTCCAAATAGGGATTGGTATAAGATTGTATGAAAGATCAAATTTATTTTTACACAATTTGGTTGGTTCATAGCTCTCAATTTGGATCAATAGCTAGGTTATAGAAGGAACAACCATTTTTGCATTGCCATCTACTAGTGCTCTATGCTACTCTCTGAGAACCTAAAGGTAAGTGATCATTTCTTTAAAGTGTTATAATATTATTCATATTGATCTATTTTTTGGTCATTCTTATTGAGTAGGGAGACTTCAGACATATTATGCAATTATTAGATCATTCTTATTGAGTAGAGAGACCTTAGACATATTATGCAATTTTTAGATCATTGTTATTGAGTAGGGAGACCTTAGACATCTAGATTCTAGGCCCTAGGGGAAATGAATCTTATAGTCTATTATTTCTTCTTAAACAAGTAGATAGTTTTTTACATCCTTTATTTTGTTGAAGATGTCAATAGGGAAGAAGGGTAAGACTCCTAAATCTGGTGAAGGCCAAGAGAGGTCAGCAAAATGTAGAACCTTAAATTTTTACTTTAGCAATGCTTGTGGTCAAAATGATGATCATGGAGGTACATCATCACAACTACCTCATTCACAACCTACACCAAATATTTAAGAAGGTGGCGAATGCAACATCTCAATCAACAATGAAGAAGAAAATCTAGTAGATAACCAGGGTAGTGGGAATGTGATAATCAACCTGGTTGACAATGTCATAGGTGTAGATGATGATGATGGACAAAAGGAGAAAAAAATCCAAATCAAGAATGGGTCAAGAGTGGGATATGGAGAGGCATTTTCAAATTGATTGGGTGCCAATGTATCCATTCATTGAATCAGTGGAGAATCCAAACAATGTTGACCCTCCAATAGAATGTAGGTGTAAGATTTATAGTTGGAAATATAAAAAGGAGAAGAGGTTGTAGTTGAAGCTTCACACCATTGAAAAGCATATCGGCAAAGTTTATGAAAAGAAAAGCATAGATGGAATTGAAAAATTAGTGATAAGATGGAAAACAAAGGAGAAATGTCAACATGTTAAGTGTGCCTTAGAATATGATGCACATTTGAAAAGATAGGTAAAGCTCACTGAATCTGGAGGTTCTCTCAAAGCTATTTTTGGAAAGGCAATGGTAGTAGCACAACTAGGAAAAACTGTTCAGTTAAGTATTGTTTTTCATAATTTGAATAGAGGGCATCCTTTGATAGACTACCCATAAATTAGTACTTTATTAAAATTTCCGGGTGTTCCTAACTTTCCTAACAGTCATTGGTTTGTAAAAAATGGTTGGGAATGGGGATGTTGCCTTGCTGAGGTCAAAAAACAAGATATAAAGAAAACAATTAGAGAGTCAAACTTTATTGCATTGTCTTTGGATGAAGTTATAGTAATAGATAATATGTCTTGGGTATGCATGCATGTTTATACCATAAAGAATCATGTCTGCCAACCTCATCTACTATGTGTTTCTAAACTGAAGGAGAGTGCGACAACCAAATCTCTATTTCAACTAGTTAAGAATTCTTTAATTGAATATGGAGGTATGCATGACTTGACAATTGCAAATAAGTTGTTATGTGTAGGAGCAGATGGAGCTTCAGTAATGGAAGTTCATAAAAATGGTCTTTGCATAAAGCTACAAACTTCATGTTCACCCTACATGACCATCATTAACTACATGGCACACAAAATGAATCTAGCTTTTAAAATTCTGAGCAAATATCCTATAGTAACAAATGTTGAAGATTTAATCAAAGAGCTCTACTCATACTTCTATTGAAGTCCCAAATAGTTTTTGTTATTTCAAAATTTTGTTGATGGAATAACCAATGGGAACAAGCTTCTTAAGGATGTTGATACTAGATGGATCTTCTTGCATGGTCCAACACATCGAGTTTATGCAGAATATTGATCCTTGATTGGAGTAATATAAAAAAAATACCACACAGTAGACAAAGCTCGACCTGCTTTGCATGTTATGTGATATAGAGATAATCCTAACTTTAGCAGGTCTTCTCCCCATCCTAGAGGAAATGAACCATCTTGTGAAAAAATTCCAAGAAAGAACTATATATTTCAAAATATGCTAAGCTACATCAATTGACATGCATTACCCTCGATAATCTCTATCAATCAAAAATATTTGTATATGTAAAATTTGTTGGCTTGCAGACATTGACAGATTTGAACAATCCTAACAATTTTTTTGAGTTAAATGCAAATGATAAATTATGTATCAGTGTACATGGATTTGAAATACTAATGCACCACCTTGCCATGATCATAGAACCAGGAAAGTGCTCTAAGAAGCAACAAGTAAGTGTCACAACATAATATTTTAGCAACATTGTTGAATCTATGACTGCTAGTCTGGAGAAAATCACCTCTTTTGTTTCCTTAGAAATTAGAAAATGATTCCCTCCTGATGATTTACTTGAAGCCATGTCTATTGTGTTTCCTCAATATTAGGAACTCAATAGTCCAGCTGATTTTTGTCATAGGATAATGTCTTTGATAAAGCATTTTTGCAAATCTGTAGAAATCAATGGACAAACTATAGAAGGAATTTTAAATGAAACAATTCTTAGAGAGCAATTGGCCCATTTTGCATTAACTATGAGGCATCAGCTAGAAGAGTCAAAAAAAATGGAGAACCCCTTGGAAGAGAGATCAATAACAAAGGTTTGGACAAAGATAAGTCAAAGTGCACAATTGGCTGATTCATTATCAGAGTTTGTAAAACTTGCTAATTTATGTCAAAACATGATATTGGGTTTGGTGGAGGATGAGACAGTTTTTAGTGCTTTGGGGTTCTTAAAATCAAAGATAAGGAACAAACTAGACAAGAATTTAGAAAATTTCTTGTGGTTGTATACATCAAGGTATGATGTCCAAAATTTTCCTTATGAAAGGGCATTGGGAATCTGGAAGTCCAAAACTGAAAGAAGAGGGTTGGGCAACACTTCATTTAACCAAAGTGGGACTTCTGATAGTGACAAAATGAATGCCAGTGACACATGTACTAATAGTTTTGAGATGCGGTTAAGTAAGGAATGCAGTGTGAAGAAAACACAGACAATATTCAAGGAAGCCCTTGTTTGATGATCAAGATGATGAGATGATTTGGAAAATATAAGAGATTTACCATTAGAAATTACTAGGTATTTATCAAAATTTTGGTTTTATATTTCATAATGTATTTCATCTGTGACATTACAAAATCCTAATTGTCAATGTCATTTAATATTGATATGCAATTGCATTTTTCAAATTTCTATTTTCAAGTTAATAAATTAACGTACTAGTATTTTTCAGTGTTCAAGAATAAGTTTGCATTAGTAATTATTTATACGATAATTTTGATTCAACATTCAAGTATCAAATAAGTGTAGTGTTGAATTAGTAATTACATCATGATCATGGAGATTATTAATTGCATTAGTATCAAAAAATATGGATAATATTTGATATCGACCATAGCATGAGATGAGTTTTCCCAATTGCAACTTACTACTTAGTACTTGATCTATACATAGAATCCCTTTGAATAGAGTAAGCTATTTTAATCTTCTAATTTAGAAGAAGCTGAAACCCATTCAAAATTTCAAACTCAACAACACAATGTAGACATATGAACCAAAAAACCCTCAATTTCATTCATTCATATAAGATTCTGGATAATAACTGTGGAATTTTTGTATATTATTCACTCTTGTTGAATTAGTATATCTGCTTCTATTGGACTTTTGTATTATATGGAATGACAAGTCAAGATAAACAACATTGAAATCATTGAATTGGATTTCAAGGTGCTTTCATATGTGCAGAGTTTATACACATGATCACTTGCAAAATTTACTGCAAATAGGACACATAAAGTCAAAGTACTCTACTGCAAAACTCCTAAACTCTATTGCAGTCCTCTATATTTATGTTTTCCTTGGAAGAAGCCACCAAAATAAGGCCTCGAAAATCCTTTTATAAAACAAGGATGCAATAAAATTTGGGCCTTTTACAATTTCAAAATGTAGGTAACCGACTGATAAGAAAAGACAAAAAACTTTTAGCTCTCTAATAGGAACATCAACATACATTCCTTTGTCTTCTTCTATGGGTTGTAGATTGTTGGATAAAACTAAGATTACAAAAAAGAGTTGGAAACTGTGAAATCTAAATTTTAAAATTTCAAATTTATAAAATGATAGAAAGAAGAAGATGGGGTTAGAATTCCCCAAATACATGATGTTTGAGGTCTTGGATGACCTTGAGATGTTGTTGGTACTCTTCATCTACAATTTTTGTCCTTGCTACCTCCATTCTGGTCATTCCACTATCAAGTCTTGAGAGTGCATCCATGTATGACCCTAGCTTTTTACTGAATAGTGCATCATTTGAAGTAATATCAAGAAACATACGTCCTTGAAGTATTTTGATGTCAGCTATCCATTCTGATTTAAACCTTAAGACCCTCTTTCCTTATGTCCTTCTTCTTTCTCTATCAAATAAGGTGGTCATATGGCTAGTAACTAGGCAATGAAAGCCTCTGAGTTCACTATTGATTTCTTGTGTGTACAATTTGTGAATGGTGAAGAGTTGCTTTTCTACTTCAAACTTTGTCTTGAAGTTCTCCACCATAACATATAGGAAACCTGGAAGAGGCCTACGCAATGAAATTTCCAATACTGCAATCATTTTTCTCATGTGTGATAATGAGAAAGCTAAAAAGTGTTTCCACCTCAAATGCTCATGAGAAAAGTTCAATAACTCTCTGCGTTCATCCCATGTTGCATCTACATGCTCCAAAATTTCACTGATCTTTGACTATAATAGTGATCCTGCCATATTCATTCTCACTTTCCTCTTCATCTGCAAGGCGTCCATCTTTAGGCTATCTATCTCATTTCTAAGATCAATAATTTCCATCTAACCTGAGCTAGATCATTCCTTAGTCAAATTGCTTAGTCAGAAGAATGTTGTATAATGCCTAGAGGCTTGTAGGTAGGTCCTGCATATACTTCTTCCTGTAAGGTTGTCAGTCTTTCTCTCACAAGAGAGAGCTCCTCCTTTGTTTTTTTAGCCACTTTGTGGGTGAATTTTTCCACATTCAAATTGATATTTTTTGCCTTTGTAATGGAAGTGTCAACCATTCTCTTAGCTAAAAGAATTCCAAACAATCGATCAACTTGAGAACTCATACTTGGCCTCTTAGTAACTCTATGCAGACACCAAATCACCAATTGATCCATTTGATCATCAAATAGTGCTCCATAAAGTACCTTTTCTCTTTGTGTTGGATCCATAGAATCCAAGTCTATCTCATGTGTCTTTTTCTTAATTCATCAAAAATGATGGCAGAAGATATATCCCATCCTTCCAATAAGAGTATTTCACTCCTTTTTACAATTTACCTCCCCATTTCTAGAGTCATTGTAGGAAACTTTTCATTTACTTCTTTTAGGATCTCATCTTTTAGTCTTGTTCTCTCTCCATAGCTTACTTTATCAAAATTAATACCTCTAGTCCTTTCTATCTTATCTATCAAATTCCTGATAACAAATTGCTTAAATTCCCTTGTGTGGATGAAATCATCATCACTCATAAATTGTTCATAAGAATTTAATCTAACATCATCAATTAAATATCCTCCAAGCCTAAATGCATCTAAGGCCCATTCCCTCAGAGACTCTTGAATGATGACCCATGTTCAAGTGTCAAATTTTTGAGGGGGTAGAGATTCATCCCCTTGCAACTCAAAGCCTCTATATGACTAAAATGGAACTTCCCTTCTCGAGGAGAGCATATGCAATGGAGTAACAGCCCTTGGGCTCTTCGGAACTTGGTAAAGAGAGCCACTAGAAGATGATGCAGCCATGGGCCTTTTCTTGGTTGCTTCTGCAAGAAATCTCTCTGAAGGGGATGGGTATGATGACTCGGAGTTAGTAGTGCTTATGGGAGGCGGTTCTTGAGGACTCAATGGAGGGGAGGTAGGACCAATGGGGGAACCAATTAATTGAGGGGATTTAGGTCTTTCTTCCTCCACCACTTGTACCGAAGACCTATAACATCCAAATGGGGCCTCTTAGGAGGTAGAGGCATATTATCAACATATGGGTACCTATCTAAAAATGCCCTTATTCTAACCTCTAGAATCTGTAATGATTTCCAAGCATGAGAGTATGAACAATCCTCTCTCCTTCTCTTTCTCTCCTCATACTAAATCTTATGCCACCTTTCCTTCCTTTTCAACACTTCCTCTTAATCAACTACATTTCTTATGATTTCTTCATCATCTTTCTCATCCAATTCATTCTCTTGTTTATTGGCATTGCTAAGGCCATTAATAAGCCATTCTGAATCATAGAACCTATATTTGGCCCAAGGTAGCCTATACTTATTTAGCATAGATTCAAGGATGTCGTAGGCCTTTCTATTCTGAAAATGATACATCCCAATCACAACTTGTGATGGGATCATGGATCCTTTGTTGTGTAATCCCCCTACTAAAGACTTATCTGCCTCTTCCAATTGATGCATACTTTCTAGGAAAGCCACCCTATCCTGAACAATAATAGGCAATTACCTAGGGGTAACCGAACTGCCCAAAAATCTTATAATGGTATAGTCCTTGAAATAAAACCATGACCCCCAATTATGAGGGATTCCTAATTCAGGCTTAAGTTCTTTAGGCCTAAGGAATTATTTAGCTTCTTGGGTTAGTCCCCACCTAACCTTCTTTTGCAAAATACTAAGAAGCTTCCTTACAAAGAGATTCACAAAAGTCAAATAATTAGACTGATCAATATGTGAATTTGAATTCTAGATATAGGTCCACTCTTGAACCGCGAGAGGCTCTCCTCTAATACTAGTAACAATCTTCAAATGAGGATTCCATACTCTAAGACCTTTGTACAAAAATATATGCATCAAAAGAGAATAGTACCTCCAAATTTTGGACTTTACAATTTTAAAATCAGACAACACATTGTGCAAACCTTCGGCCACCATAGAGGCATAATTGAAAGGTTTGTTTATATCCCTACTCTAGATATCCATACTGACCATCAGCATCCAAGTTGGTATCAAGTCTCTAGTATTAGCAACACATACTTGACAGAGCATAGTATGTGTCTAGAAAGTAACTAGAAAATAGTTCTACACTATAAGGGGTTGTCTGCTTTGACATTATTTGTTTATCTTCCCCTTTAAATTTTGGATGCAAAAATCATACCAACTTCTTCTTATCTATATGTTCATTCTTCTTGTACTCTAGTTCTAGCTCTTGTGGATTGATAGCCCAATTAGCATTGGGTTTGAGCATGAACACCTTGTTGATCACATCTATGTTATCCTCCCACCCTCACTGGCTACAATTTCCCTAGTGATGGGCTTATAATTTGCTACAATCGTAGCTATCAACTCTATATTCACATAAACACTTGGTACAACAAGTCTCCCCAAATTATAGGTAGATATTGTAGATCGAGACTCTTTCATTTTTCTTGTTGTATCCTATACTCTAGAAACTGAAACTCCATGGTGGGATCAATGCATCCTTGATACCTACAGTGTGGTCAATAATGAACTCATCCGGCCTTGACCTCTTTTGTGTTTTAGTGGATCCAGGGAGCTGGATTATAATATCCTCAAAGAATTTTCTCTTTCCTAAACTGGAGGATTCCACCATTTTTAGGGTTAAGGTTTTGCTAGAAAAATGAATAAAACAGTAAAAGAGCTTCAAAACTTAACACAGGCGGAATTCTTAGAATTCAGACTACTATAAGAAATTGGGGATTTTGCAATACAAGGTGGAAAGATAGAGGGAATACAATAAAACTAGGGCCTCTTAGAGACCCTTACTGTGAAAACCCAAACACGAAAGAAAATCAAGAGCATATACAAAGTACTATAAGAATAAACTAGAAGAATATCGGTACTAAAATAGACATAGAATTTGGGTCATAATGGGCAGCCGACAAAATGGGAAAAATAGACATATACAGGCTTGCTTCAGAAGTAGAACAATTTGGGTGCTAGAATAGAGAAAGAATTTGGCTCATAACAGGCAAAATGGTGTTATTAATTATAGGCACGTATACTGGTGTGATGGTGGGATAGAGCTGGTGACTCGATGATGGTTAAGAATAAGAACTCAACACATTAATGATTTAATTAAATTTTATTTGCCACATCTATAGCGACGTTGCGAAGTTAGCATGTGGATGCATCTTGAAACAATCACGCAATCGCGTGACAATCACAGTCGTCAATCTGATAGGTCATTATATTATATCCACGTCAGGTCTACCCGAGAAGTGACTCATTTGAGTGGGGTATATGTACCATGTCATCTACAGAGTTGCGGGGTTAGCCATCACTTGCATCTTTATTTAATCACATAGTTGCATGTTCAATCCATGTTGTTGATCTTTCTCAAAGTGAACACTAATTATCTCCTTTTAGGAGATGTGGCCCTAGGCTCGCATCCTTGCTTTGTGGCCCATCTATTCATGTGGCAGTTATTCATTGGTCCACCTAGGGCACAACTGCTCAAGTGGGGCTCTTCTTTCTTTATCGGTATCTGCCGCTTTCAAGCCATGTAGGTTCCAAGTTCCAACACAGACCATTCAGTGGCTTCCACCTCTTCTTGTCAAAGTTACAACATCCTTTGACACGTCTGCAACAACATTATGGAATCAGCCTTGTCGTGCAAGTCAATGCAATTGTACAATCGCACGGCTTCTACGACCATTGATCTTGGCAGAGGTACAGGGTGAATATGGAGCCCATGGTGAAAGGGAAACTGGATGGCTAACGCTAAGGGGTCAATCATCAAAATGATACGATGGCCTTAAGAGATAACTTAAAACACCAAGAACCGGCTTTTGAAGGTCACCACTCAAATAGAACAAAAAGAAAATCGTAGCAAGACTAGGATTTAGGGTTTTAGACTAAAACATCATAGAAAAATAAGCCTCAAACCTATTGCAGAAAATTTCAAAAAGTAGCCCAACACTTTCTATGTGGCATAAACATCCAAGTGTCCAGATCTTACTAATGAGATAAAAGACCTAAGATTACTAAGTATAGTAATGTAAAGACAAGAATAATCTAAACACGGAAGATTATAGAAGATTCGTATTAGTATTAAATATCCTTGCTCTCTGATTTCATTGTTTTCATAAGTTGAATTTCAAGTTTTAATGATCCACTAATTCACCCCCCCCCCTCTTGGTGGTCTTATTGTTTTCCTTCAAAGCCACGAAAAAAATTCATAGAATCATAAAACATAGATAGAATAGAGTTAATTTGAGGAATGAAAAAATGTTCATTGAATCATAAAACAAAGATAAAACAGAGAACTAATTCAAGCCATGACAATTTACAATATTCTTGGAATTACAAGAAAAGTAAATTAGAAAGCTTGAATGTATTTGGGAATAGAAATTGTACAATAGATATTTATATTATGAAATCATTGTATGAGCTTCTATAGCATGCTCCACTCTCCATCTGGTGGAACTCCAAATAATTCTAACATATAGTAAGTGACTTGCAAATTTGTTAGCAATTCATAATTGGAAGTGTAATTTGACATCAATGTTTCATCCAAAGTTGCATTCAAGGTAATTAATGGCCTGGTCATGGCCGGAAAGTTAGCCTCATTTATGTCCTTAGGAAACAGGTCCAAATCAAGCTTCATTTTCTCCTCCATCTTATTTTTGAAAGCGGTATCTCCAATTTATTGTTGTGTTGTATCAAAAATCATCGGCAAACCAAGTTATGTCAATCTCTGCACCTTTCCATGCAGCTTCTTCATCTTTTTTGCAGCCTTCTCCAAACATTCCTGTGATTCCCACAGTTTCTTACATTTTTGAGTGATAGATGAAGTCTTTACTGAGGCATTAATACGGTCGTGAATTCCCTTGGATGTGAAATATTTGTCATTGGATTCGTAGATTATTCACAAAATTCAATTTGCAATTTTCTCTCTTGAATTCAACTTTTTGTTCTGAGCAATGTACTCAGTCAGCTTCACATAATGTACATTGCGATTTCCAATCAATTCAAACAACTGACACAAATGGTTAGCCTTCTACATTATTTGCTCTCAAATCTTTTCTTTTATAAACCTCATTGTTTGTTTCCAAGATCTACTCATTTTTTTCTTTGAGAGAGTTAATATCATTGTATGCCTTATGCAGCTCTTGAGCTAGTCTTTCATTATTTTTCCTTTCTTCCTCTCCTTTTTCTTCCCACTGATTTGCATTTTCCTTCTCTTCGTTCAATTAGTCTTCTAATTTTATTTTTGAGGCAACAACATTCTCCACATTTTTGTATAGTTGTACTGAAGAGGCTCTTTCACTTTCAATTTTTTTTATGCTTTCAGCTAAGCTTTTCTTCAGTTCATTCATTTCCACCTTTGTCTGTTCATTCTCTTCACCTATATATGTAGAGGCATATTTTTAAATCCTTTTCTGCAATTCACTACTACTGTTCTCTGCAGCTTTCCTCTCTGCTTTCTCATTTTCTAGGTCTCTCTATAACTTTTGTATTTGTCTCTCCATATTGTTTCTCTCTCTTTCTTGAGAAATGATGTGTACACCACTTCGTTGGTCTTTCTTGACACATTAATTTTGTCCACATTTTTAACTCCTAAGAAATCCATTTGGATGGTGCTAACATGAAATTGGGAGGAGACCAATTAGATTCTCTGGTTTATTTTGATTTGGAATTGGGGGCATAACAACCATGCACTCCATCATTTCCTTATTTGGGTCATATGTGGTAAATACCTTGTTCATTGCAAGTTGTTCCTCTAAAGTTGCAGTACTTGCAGCCTTCCTCATTAGCTTCCTTTTTTTTTTCTTCTCTCTCTCTAAATTGATCAATGAAATTATTGTAATAAAAATCTGGGTTTGTTGATGTAATTAAATGTTTGAATGGTGAAATAGCACTCGCAGTGATGTAGGCACCTCCACCTATGCCTGTGGCTCTAACTATTTCATTCTGAGGTCTAGCAAAAGATGCAAAACCCATTCCTAATCTTGTTCCACTCTGACTTACAATTGGGGTTATCAGACTCATTTAATGGCCAGGGGCTTGTTTTGAAGCTGGAAATGATTCCTTCATGGTAGAACTTGATGAAGTTAGAGTTATTGGACTCGTCAATGTTATCATAAGTTTTTGCCTCACAAGCATGCCTTGATAACTATGATTTTGTACAATATCTTCTATTGTTGCCCTTTTCTGAGCAATTTCTTGTTGTTTTGGTTGTTGACCACAACTAGTACTAGTATCCATAACATCCTTACCAGTGGTAGTAGCAATTGATTCTCCACCATATTGTGGTTGTGATTGAATCTAAGTGTTGGGATTTGAAGCTATGATAAATCTTAGTTCAGGTGTATAATAATCACCTTTCTGTGTAGATTCAACTCCAATACCTCGACAATATGCACCTTTTTCCGGTATCTCTACCTCCAGTGGCATCCAAGGGCCTTGTCCTTTGGACCCCAGACCACCACCTTGATAACCCATTTTCTCCATTATGGCTTCCCCTGAAGAATATTTTTCTAACATGGTCTTACCCAACATAGATGTTTTTGTAAATTTTGTAACATCTATTGGAGTTTGACCTAAGGGTATCTCATTATCACTATCATGATCTCCATCACTATTATTATATGCTTAAGAGGGATTCTTTATATTCCACAATTTTCTAAACTCAGAATCCTCTGGGATATCTTCAAAATATGCAGTAGTCTTTGGTTCACCTAGATTCTTCCTCATAGATAAAAAATACTTGATTTTGTTTTGTGTCCAATTTGCCTCAGAACAAGCCTTTGATAGATATTCTAGGATACTTTTTTTAGTAGATGGAACAACGACTCTTTTGTAAAAATTGTCAGACCTCCTGGTTTGGATAACTTGCGCTATTGTTCTCTGTGGGTGCAATGCCATAATTTGTGTTGGCATTTGTTCTAGAGAAATACTTTTATTAGCAGTAGTTTCCTCCATCACTTTTTTGACCTCATCCCAAGAATCCTTGTTTTTCAACATTTCTAACAAGGGTTTACATTCATGTTGGATTTTACTTGCAGAGTTCATATTTGCCACAACCCTTGCTTTAATGATGTTACATGGATCATACTGCCAGTAATTGTGAACATCAAATTTTAAAATTTTCAAAATTTCATATACCACACTGAATGCTTTTCTCTCAAATGTGAACCCTCCACATGAAAAAGGTAATGAAGGAAATAAACTCTTCTTTTGTTGACTATAAAAGTAGAGCTTATCAGTATTCCATCTATCATACATATTTCAATCCAAAAACTCTCTCTGTCACATGTATTGGAAGTTTGTAGGGTTCTACTCCTGATCCATAAAACCTTAACACAGTAAATTCTTTCATGAGGTACCAGTCAACCAATTGTATTTTAGGTCCCAGTTGAATGCAATCTCTACAAGACTCGGGCAATCTATTCATTGGAGTATTTGTAATTGCATGATACATTGGAACCAAAAAGAAGTCTACAAAATGGTTGTAGTTTCATCTAGGGTATATGCACCAAGTTGTGGTACCAAAAGGGGTCTTAAGATGCCACTTTTTTTTTCTGAAATCAACAAAGTTTGAACTTCAACGACAAATTGAACCTAATTACACTCCAAATTTGAAGATGCAACAAGAACAAGAGTCAGAGTTCTTCGAGTCTACTTTCTAAACTACTAATTTATTTTGAAAATGGTGGAGATTAAGGGCTTCAAAAAGGGGGGCCACAAAAAGTGGTCCTATTTTTATGCAAAAAATATAACATAGTGTCTATTGTGGCCCCCCTAAAATGTTAACTTTTTTTTGAATTTTTAAAATCACTTTGGTGAGAAATTAGCTAACACCTTGTAGTTTATGCCAGATTTTTCAACTAATTTTTTAATGAGTATATGAGTTTTTACTAATTTCCGAAGTGGACACATCCTGAAAAATAGAAATTTGAGCATGCTCCCCCCTAAAATCATTGAAAACTAATCAAAAATTATAAAAAAAAAAAAATTGTATCTGATGAACGTGTAAAAATCTATACCCAAAATAGTGCATGTTGGTTTTTGACAAAAAACAGACACACTGACAAAAGAAATTATAGATGAAAGACTTAACGAAATCAAAATTTGAAATAAATTACATTGTTGGATAGCTAAGAGGGAGTTCAAGTTTACCACGATATTTTGTTTTAACTTCATTGAAACACATGCAAACCTAACAGAGAGAACGACCAAAAATATGTCAAAATTTTCAATGTTCTGATAAAAACACATCTCTAGCCTGAAATGGTGATCCAAACCTTTGGGTTGGATGCCCTAGGCAAATCCAACCCATAGGTTTGGTGTTTCCCAAAGTGGGTCATTTGGCATGCACCAAATATGGCACTCTTCCTGTTTGGCGTGCACCAAAAGTGATCAATGGGTTTTCCCATTTGGCATGCACCAAATGTAGTCCATATTTCACATTTGGCACGTGCCCAATAGGGAGAGCACCAAATGTATACATAGAAACCCCCATCTTACCTCTCCCTTGTTTATCTCCCTTCCCTCGTAGTTCCATCTCTCTCTATCAACTAGATCTCATATTCTCTCTCTCCCCTTACCTCTTCTCAAGCTCTTCAATCTTATAGATACATACTCTTCTTTGTCCCTCCCCTCTCTATCTCTCACAATTCCCTTATTCCCCTATCCCTCGAGCTATCTCCCTCTCCATCCTTACACCCATCTAACTCCCTCTCTCACCTCTTTCCCTCAGCTTCTTCCTCACTCCCTCCTCTCTCTAGGTCCTAAGGGGTCATAGGACACCATATGACTCCTTAGGACACAATATGACCCGTAACGACACCTAAGGGGTCATAAGGTGTCCTAAGGGGTCATAGGACACCATATGACCTCTTAGGTTACCAAAGGACCCATAAAGACACCATATGGTGTCCTAAGTGGTCATAGGACACCATACAACCCATAATGACACCATATGGTGTATTAATGGATTATAGGACACCATATGACCCCTTAGGTGTCGTTAAGGGTCATATTGTGTCCTAAGAGGTCATATGGTGTCCTATGACCCCTTAGGACACCATATGACCCCTTAGTATACCATATGGTGTCGGTATGGTTCGTATGGTGTCCTATGACCCCCTAGGACACCATATGACACCCTAGTACACCATATGGTGTCAGTATGGTCCTATGGTGTCTGATGACCCCTTAGGACACCAGATGACCCCTTAGGACACCATACGACCCATAATGACAACATAAGGTGTCCTAAGGGGTCATATGATGTCTTAAGGGTTCATAACACACCACATGACCTCTTAAGACATATTATGGTCCCTAACAACACCGAAGGGGTCCTATGGTGTCCTAAGGGGTCATAGGACACCATATGACTCCTTAGGACACCATACAACCCATAACAACACCACATTGTGTCCTAAGTGGTCACATGGTGTCCTAAGGGGTCATAGGACACCATGTGACCCCTTAGGACACCATACAACCCATAACAACACCATATTGTGTCCTAAGGGGTCATAGGACACAATATGACTCCTTACGACACTATGGCTCTTAACAACCCCATATTGTGTCCTAAGGGGTTATATGGTGTCTGAAGGGGTCATAGGACACAATATGACCCCTCATGACACTATTACCCTTAACAACCCCATATTGTGTCCTAAGGGGTCATATGGTGTCCTAAGGGGTCATCTGGTGTCCTAAGGACACCAGATGACCCCTTAGGACACCATGTGACCCCTTAGAACACCATATAGTGTTGTTATGGGTCATATGGTGTCCTAATGGGTCATATAGTGTCCTATGACCTCTTAGGACACCATATAGCCCCTTACGTGTCATTAGGGTTCACATTGTGTCCTAAGGGGTCATATGGTGTCTTATGACCCCTTAGGACACTATATGACCCTTAGGACACCATATGGTATCATTATGGGTCATATGGTGTCCTAAGCACTAATTAGGTGTCTTATGATCCGTTAGGACACCATATGACTCCTTAAGACACAATATGACTCATAATGACAACATTAGGTGTCCTAAGGGGTCATAACACACCATATGATCCCTAATGATACCTAAGGGGTCATATGGTATCCTAAGGGGTCATAGGACACCATATGAACCCTTACGACACTATGACCCTTAAGGTGTCCTAAGGTGTCCTAAGGGGTCTTACTGTGTCTTGAGGGGTCATAACATACCATATGACCCATTAAGACACAATATGATCCCTAATGATGCCCAAGGGGTCATATGGTGTCCTAAGGGGCCATAGGACACAATATGACCCCTCATGACACTATGACCCTTAATAACCCCATATTGTGTCCTAAGGGGTCATATGGTGTTCTAAGGGGTCATAGGACACCAAATGACCCCTTAGGACACCATGTGACCCCTTAGAACACCATATAGTGTCGTTGTGGGTCATATGGTGTCCTAAGGGTTCATATGGTGTCCTAATGGGTCATATAGTCTCCTATGACCCCTTAGGACACCATATAACCCCTTACATGTCGTTAAGGTTCACATTGTGTCCTAAGGGGTCATATGATGTCCTATGACCCCTTAGGACACTATATGACCCCTTAGGACACCATATGGTGTCATTATGGGTCATATGGTGTCCTAAGTGATCATTAGGTGTCTTATGATCCCTTAGGACACCATATGACCCCTTAGGACACCATACAACCCATAATGACAACATAAGGTGTCCTAAGGGGTCATATTGTGTCTTAAGGGGTCATAACACACCATATGACCCGTTAAGACACAATATGATCCCTAATGACACCTAAGGGGTCATATGGTGTCCTTAAGGGTCATAGGACACCATATTACCCCTTAGGACACCATACGACCCATACTGACACCATATTATGTCCTGAGGGGTCATATGGTGTCCTAAGGGGTCATAGGACACCATAAAACCTATAACGAAACCATATTGTGTCCTAAGGGGTGATATGGTGTCCTAAGGGGTGATAGGACACCATATGACCCCTTAGGACACCATACGACCCATAACGACAACTTATTGTATCCTAAGGGATCATATGGTGTCCTAAGGGGTAATAGGACATAATATGACCCCTTACAACACTATGACCCTTAACAACCCCAAATTGTGTCTTAAGGGGTCATATGGTGTCCTAAGGGGTCATAGGACACAATATCACCCCTCACAACACTATGACCCTTAACAACCCCATATTATGTCCTAAGGGGTCATATGGTATCCTAAGGGGTCATATGGTGTCCTAAGGGGTCATAGGACACCAGATGACCCCTTAGGACACCATGTGACCCCTTAGAACACCATATAGTGTCATTATGGGTCATATGGTGTCCTAAGGGGTCATATGGTGTCCTGATAGGTCATATAGTTTCATATGACCCCTTAGAACACCATATAACCCCTTACATGTCGTTAGGGTTCACATTGTGTCCTAAGGGGTCATATGGTGTCCTATGACCCCATAGGACACATATGACCCCTTAGGACACCATATGGTCTCATTATGGGTTGTATAGTGTCCTAAGTGGTCATTAGGTGTCTTATGATCCCTTAGGACACCATATGACCTCTTAGGACACCATACAACCCATAATGACAGCATAAGGTGTCCTAAGGGGTCATATTGTGTCTTAAGGGGTCATATGGTGACACCATATGACCTGTTAAGACACAATATGATCCCTAATGACACCTAAGGGGTCATATGGTATCCTAAGGGATCATAGGACACCATATGACCCTTTAGGACACCATATGACCCATAACGACACCATATTGTGTCCTAAGGGGTCATAGGATACCATATGACCCCTTATGGCACTATGACCCTTAAGGTGTCCTAAGGTGTCCTAAGGGGTCCTATTGTGTCTTAAGGGGTCATAACACACCATATGACCCGTTAAGACACAGTATGATCCCTAATGACACCTAAGGGGTCATATGGTGTCCTAAGGGGTCATAGGACACAATATGAACCCTCATGACACTATGACCCTTAACAACCCCATATTGTGTCCTAAGGGGTCATATGGTGTCCTAAGGGGTCATAGGACACCAGATGACCCCTTAGGACACCATGTGACCCCTTAGAACACCATATAATGTCATTATGGATCATATGGTGTCCTAAGGGGTCATATGGTGTCCTAACAGGTCATATAGTGTCCTATGACCCCTTAGGACACCATATTCCCCTCCTCCCTCCATATCTCACCCTCCATCCTTACCTCATATGGTTTAGCATATCATGTTATAGGGTCTATGGTTATTATATATATAGGGTCAAGGATTTAGCATATTGGGTCATACGATATAGGGTATTTGTTATAGGTTTTAAATGGTTTAATTTTTATGGTTGTGGCTATCAAAATATATAGGGTATAAAGTATAGATTATAGGGTATAGAGTAGAAATTTATCAAAGGTTAAAATTTTTTTATGGAAGTCATTTGGCTAGTGCCATATTTGGCACTAGCCAAATGAGCTGCACTAAAAAATAGTTATATGGGACCCTTGACCCGTGATCCAAGCCCACCTTCTCTCATTTTGTCTACTTCCAGTGCATGATCAGACAAAAAATGCTTTTTGCATGGTGTTGACATTTTATGCAAGGTTATTTTATACATTCCATCAGCTCTCCACCACCTTTTCTTTCATTTTTCAACGTCGAAGAGGAAGAACACAGTTTTTTTATCAAATTTGAATAATTGAGGTAATATTTTCTTGTTTTTAGAATTCAAATACTTATTAAGTGTTATTTTGTTTAAATGTTAGAATAAAAGTGTTTTGTAAAAATTGATTATAATCCTATTAGATTTACATTAGATTTAAAAATGCATTTGATGGAAGTTGCATAAGAAAATTATTTGTTTAGTGGTTTAAAACAAAATTTTCAATTTCCTACATCCTTTTTAAGATCTTATGAAATAATTTAAAAAAGGAATAAATGAAATCATTTCAATTTCATATATCCATTTTAACATATGCATAATTAGGATAGTCATAGATGCATTAGGACTATCCTAACATAATTAGGACAGTCATAGATGCGTTAGGACAACCCCTTACGCCTCTTGAAATCTCTTTATGAATTAACTTTATTCTCTTCTATGTGCATGAACATGTAGAAATCATCATCATGCTGAGGAAACGACCAAAAATTGTAACAATGGAAGAGTGTGAAGCTAAGAATGCAAAAAAAAGAGAAGGAATGAAGCACCTTCATGAGGCAAGGAAATTGAATACCATAGAAGAAGAGGAACATGAAATATCCATCCAATCTAAGAGAGAGACAGAATTGGCCACACAAAGGCAATAGATGCAAAACCTTCATGCAATGAGAATTGTATCCTGAGGTTGAGAGAATGTCTACCACAATTCAAGTTGAAGGCACCCCATCTCTTACATCTCAAGTTGAAGGCACACCATCTCTTATTGGCACACCATTGGTGTCTACAGCATCTCATATTGAATGCACTCCCTCTATGACATTTGACGTTGCAAGTACTTCACGATTGACATCAAGTATTGGAGCTACACCATCTTGTACACCTCAATTTCAAGGTATGTCATCATTTTCATCTTCGATTGAAGGTATGCCACCTATCCCTAATGTTGTTGACATTCCTAATCTTGAGGTAACTCAAAGTTTGAGAACATCTCCTAGAGTTTTGCATAGAAAGCCTAAGTATTCGATTGATATTGATGCTAATGTTTTGAAACCAATGGTTGACAAGATTTCAAAGGGTACTTGTCAAAGACATGGTAACCGGATATGGAAAATATTTTTTGAGCCTTTAAATGAGACGAGAAGATGTCAACTATTTGTTGAAATGATGAGAAATCTGAAATTTAGCCCCATAATGAAGATTCTTGGGCTAATAACATCGATTGAATCAAGTGACAAATCTATTGTGAAGAATTTGATGAATGTATATGATACTATTGGTTCTAACTCACACACAAAAGATAGTAATGCCACACGACATGTCATTACATCAACAATTGTAAGCACTCAAACTAAGAAAGCTTGCCTCATTAGAAAGACAAGTAAACAATTGAAGATAAGTAGACAAACTCTAATGAGAGCAATGGGAAGGCGACAAAGAGTAGAGAATCCATATAACAATGAGTTATGGGCATTTTCTGATAGATTACCACAGAAAGATAAAGCAATTGTTGCAGCCTTGAGATCCCTAATTGAAGATTTTTGGAATAATAACACAAGGGTCTCTCCAAATCAAAGAGATGTTGTAAGAAGGAGGATTGGTAGTAAAATCTATGATCCACATCTAAAACATTTTTTGGATATGACTCAAACACAATTTTTCGCCAAGTTTCAACATATGTATCCTCAAATTAAAATTAGGCAAAGATTCTTTGAAATGGTAAAGCCTTTTTATGTCAAAATAAATCACACACGCACAACTTGTTGTTGTAGAGTACATATCAAATTTTCTAACCATTATGATGTTTATCAACACATATGTATATATTTGCATGCTAACAATGTTTTGGAGGAATGCAACATAAATGGTCCACTGACATCTTCAAGGGAATTCATATCTAGCATCTTATGTGAAAGAGTAGATGGTCAAGTATATTACAATAAGTGTTTCTTGGATGGCACATGTGTTCATTGTGGTGGATTGTGACATTTACAAATTTGTCAATATATGGATATTGGACAAGAAATTGGTAATGAATTAGTGGAATTTGGAAAATATAAGATAGTGGCCTACATGCTAAAAGATGGAAAAGAAGCAAAAAGGTGTGAATTGGTTAGTGAGAAGATTCCAGTGTATCAGTTTGTGGGCATCTTTCATGAGAATATAGTGTATGAGTATGCAAGGCATAACCATCGATCTCATTGGTTGGACTCATAATTTAAGTTAAGCAAGGACACATTTCCACTTCATACAATCATTTTAATTGTTGACTTTGCAGAGAACTACACACTACAATCGTAGAATGAGGTGCAACCGCAATATTACAACTCCACACAAGTTGCTATATTTTTACATATAGAATTCATTCATGCACATGATAGTATGGAAGAGGATAGGAAGATATTGAGGGAGTATCATTTTTACATTAGTGATGATCGCTCACACTCTACAGAGTTTTTGCAAGGTTGTTTTTTAGATATTCTACGATGATTTGGCTAGCTGAGGTATATCATTTTGTCAACATATCATATGGTCAGATAATTGTACATCATAATTTAAGAACTCTCAGATGTTTTGTTGGTTGAGTAGGATACATAAGTTTACTGCTATTCAACATATGTGGAATTTCTCTGAGGCTAGGCATGGAAAAGGGGAGCATGTATTAAAAGAGATTTACCATGAGAAGAGTTAAAGTACAGAGGGAATGCAAACTTGAAAGATACAAAATCAATTGTTCAGTGGTGCAATGGTACAATTGGTCCAGGTAATCAAGGTAAGTCTTCAGTTTACAGATTTTTTTGGTTGGTAGATGATACTAACATTGCAAAATTCAAAGATTGTTGTACATTGACAAGATCGAGTGAGCTACACTCTTTCAAAAGCTCTAATGTAGGTTCATGGACTATCCATACATGATGGATGGCATGTTATTGATCTTCATGTAGAGATGGTGTCTATAATGAGTGTGAGTCAAAGGAGTGGGTGGACGAATGGTGTATGAGGCCTCTAATCCCACTTGAGACATATCGACCTCCGAGTGCACTACAACTAACACAGATGGAAGCATCAGTTGACTTTGACCATGTGTCAAATTTAGTCCAACTAGCTAAATTATCCACATGCAAATTTTTGTACTTTAATATTTTACCTTATTTGTTTGCTAAATTCTTCTCACTTTATCAATGCAAGGCATGTTTACGCAATTATTGCAGCTAAAGACAATGAAGAAGGAACATATTATTACCCGTGTCATTGTGTGGATGCAAAAAATAAATTCCATGGCCCTGTGGTAGATGGAGAAAATATTGAGTACCCCACAGGATCAGTAGTTTTTACCGGTACATGGTTTAGAAGGTACTTAGTTAATAAGTCTAACTTGTGGTTGTTCGAGGACTTAGAGACACATAGGAAGATTCTTCATTATTCTAACCTTGTTGTAGCTTCAAATATTCATTTGATTAGATATGGGGGTAGACCACTAAACAAGAACCTATGGAAGGTTCATGAGTCTGACCATGAGGCTATACTAGACACAATAAATTGTAGAGAAGATTCAGATGGTTCATTGGATTAAATGTAAATGTAAAAAATTATAATATCAATCATATTTGGATATATGTACATGACTTGCATTTTTTGACTACTCAAGGCATTGTAATATAAAAATTTGTGTTTTTGTCTTGTTTTGTGTGATTTTATATAAATAATGTCATTTTCAACCATTAGAGATTACATGGGATCATTTCGTGAAGTTTTAGGGTAATATGGTAAAAGATGTAAAATTTGCTCATTTGTTGTTAATCACTCAAAGTGTGAAAAATTATCAAAATTTGGCATCATTTTTCTCGATGTTAGTGACATGTAAGAATGATTCGTCTGATCCTACGAGGTTGTGTTATGGCACTCTAAAAAATCCTCTCTCGGTTTAGGTAGACTCGAATCCAATTGCTCGTGGTGACACTTTCTCGGTTGCGACAAAAAGTGTCAGATGAGTTCAATGAAAAGTTGCACAATGCCCCATCTTTCAATCCACTCATTGTGGCACCAAACTGTCAGCTCGTATATGTCGAGGTGATCGGGTTTACGCTAGCAATGCCTTTGTTTTGCAATCCAACTCATCTAATCATTGTGGGCCACACCCTAGCAGCAAAATCGCTTAAGCGCTCAAGTGGCTCAAAGTTGTCATTATTCCGCATCATGTTTCTCAATGCCCGTTAATCATAAGAATGAGCCATTTGATCCTATGGGGTTTTGTTATGGCACTCTAAAAAATCCTCTCTCAGTTTAGGTAGACTCGAATCCAATTGCTCGTGGCAACACTTTCTCGATTGCGACAAAAAGCATCATATGAGTTCAATGAAAAGTTGTACAATGCCCCATCTTTCAATCCACTCATTGCGACACCAAACCATCAGCTTGTACGTGTCAGGGTGACCGGGTTTATGCTAGGAATTCCTTCATTTTTCTCTCCAACTCGTCCGATCATTGCGGACCACACCCTAGCAGCGAAATCGCAAGTGCTCAAGTTGCTCAAAGTTGTCAATATTCGGCATCGCGTTTCTCGGCACCCGTTAATCATAAGAGAAAACCATCTGATCCTACAAGGTTGTGCTATGGCACTCTAAAAAAGCCTCTCTTGGTTTAGGTAGACTCGGATCCAATTGCTCGTGGTGACACTTTCTCGATTGCGACAAAAAGCGTTAGATGAGTTCAATAAAAAGTTGCCCCATATTTCAATCTACTCATTACGACACCAAACCATCAGATCATACGCGTCGGGGTGGTCAGGTTTACACTAGGAATGCCTTCATTTTTCTCTCCAACTCGTCTGATCGTTGCAGGCCACACCCTAGCAGCAAAATCACCCTTGGGTATGCATTAGATGAATAGAAGTGTATGGGCTATGTAATTTTTTTAGAATGGGTATTGATACAATGGTGTCTTACATTGTCTAATTTTAGTTTTTTCCATGTTTCCTTTATGTAGTCTTATTTCGACTATAACTATTGAATTTGTGTTGATCTCCATAAGCTTGTGTCTTGGATTACAAACACATTTAGGTTCAAAGCTTAAGTAACAATAAACTTTGTGCAATTATTCATTTAATCATTTGTACTGCAATTATGGATAACCATGATAAATGGTTTTCATTAACCAAAAATCTACAAATCCATACAACATTGTATACTGTTAAAACTATCAAATATATCCAATACAGACAAATAAGCTTGCCAAAAGCCATATGGACATAGAATGTCACGTATTCATAAAACAAAACATATGTTCAAAATTGCTATAAAGGCATACAACATGATATCCAATAAAGTCAAATAGGAGCTTGCCAAAAGCCATATGGACATAGAATGTAACATATTCGTAATACAAAACATATGTTCAAAATTGCCATATAGGCATACAACATGGTATCCAATAAAGTCAAATAGGAGCTTGCCAAAATCCATATGGACATAGAATGTCACATATTCATAATACAAAACATATGTTCAAAATTTCCATATAGGCATACAACATAGGACCCTATTCTATTCATTTCCCTCTAGGGGAAGGAAACAGATCACGAGATATATTTGCCTGTCAAGGGGATGTAGATGTATATGATGTAGGTGTCTTTCGAGTATGCCCACTCTACCTCCTCTCCAGACTTATTTGTAACTCCACCTAATACAATGAAAATAATGACGTTAGCATATACAAAAATTGAATTTTAGAATGACATATAATAGAATAGTCACTTACCACATATAAATAATCATGATGTTCATCCACAACAGGTGCACGTTCATGAGCTGGAGTGACAAACCCCTCCTATAAACATCACAATATAAATTAAACTAAATACAAGTGTCATTAAAATTTTCAATAACATATTATTAAGATAACAAATGTAATGCTAAATTTACTAAATTTACAAATATGTCTCATACTTCTATCAAAGCAGTTGAACTTGCTACTGCTATAGAAACACCATGCTCCATTGATGCATGGACAGCAGGAGGAGTCTTTGATGTCAACATCTAAAAATTAAACAAAGTATATTGATTAATCGCCAAAACTATCTATATTATTTAATAACAACATTAAAGATAAATTGCTTACCTGGGTGAAAGATTGTTGATGAAATACACTGTGAGGTGTTGATGTTGAAGCTCTAGCATCAAACTATTTGACATCCAAAATGAGTAATTAAAAAATCATTCACATAAGATTCAACTATCTACATATAATAATTATATTTCTTCACTGGTTGTATACCTATGGAGTCGACGAAGTTGTGGAAAAGGGTGTTGTAGGAATGTTGCTAGTATTGTGAACACTTTGACCCTGATTTTTTATCATAATAATTTACTAATTTAGATATATTATCAAATTTCCATATAAGATTTAATAAAAAGAATGAAATGAAATTGTAATAAAATTCATCTGGGTATCAATGCCAAATGTTTCATTCAGCAAGGATTCTGTCATGACAATGTTTTCTGTAGCAAACTCCACTCGTGCACTTGCATTCTCAGAACTATTAGGATCATAAGTACAAAGAGAACCACAAGATCAACAAAAATGATGTGGAACTCGATGCCTAAAATAATTACCATCATCACTCACATCACGCTATACTAGAGGCCTAGCATACTATATAAGGGTCTGAGTGAGTGAGCTAATGGAGTCTAGAGTTTTGACCTCAATACTCTCCTTCACAATGGAAGGAATAATAAAATGCTCCATCATAGGTGTGGCCAAGGGCCTTGGTGGGAGATTTGGGTCATGTTGTGCACCCTTTCTATTATGTGAGGAACCCCCACCTCTACCTTGGAAATCTAGAAAATCAAAATAGTTTAGGATCTCATTAAGGACAAACTCACAGTACCATTTTCTCAAAAAGTATTGGGGTACGTCATGATTATTGCATGGGGGCTTATCAAATACCATCCACCACCTATCCCAAAAATTATTCTTAATCCCTTCATGATGACACCAATGAATAGGGAATCTCCTACATCTAGGGTGTAAAGGCCAATTCATTTGGGGGTCCGTAAAAAGAGCAGACAAGTCAAATTTATTAATTTTGTTTTTCTTCACTGCCGCATATGATAATTTGTTAGCAAAAAATTTCTTTTGTTCTTCCTTCTTACTGGACCAAAAATTCATTTGCCCACTCATAGATTATATGTGAGATACAATAGATGTAAAGAACTAGCAAGGTTTGTCATATGGGAGTTTGCTGCAGTGGGATGTTTTAGCCTTGCGATTAAACCTTCAAGCTCTTTTTGGCTATTTTCTATTTGACCTAATAGGTATTCTTGTGTACCTATGGGATGTCTAGGGATTGTAGGAGGTTCTTGATGTGCTTCTTCTTCAATATTGTCTTCATGAGGAGGTGATTGAGTGTTTTCAACATTTTCTTGTCTGATCTCATTTCCTAATAATGAAAATAAATTTAAATCAATAAAACTAGTTTAATCTTCAAATTAATAAAAATGTGACAATAAGAAAATTAAAATACATACCTCTTCGAGCTCTTTGATGGCATGGCAGCATTTTGATGAGAGATGGACAACTTAGTGCCTAATATCAAGCTTCTACAAAGGGAGAGTGCAAGAAAATGGCACCCCAAATCACCAAAATGCAGGTTTGGGAATGCAGAATGCATCCAAAATACGGACTTGGGTTTTTTTAAAGTTTGAAAAGGTCATAAGGTGCATGCCTTATGATCATTTTTTATTTTTTTTGAAGTGTGGCACCTTTTTGGTACCACAACTTCGTGCATATACCCTCTATTATCATGCATCCTTATCTTAGTGGTCCATTCATACATTGGATGCATTGTTTTCACCTCATCATCATTACAAACCTGAATCTGAAGCTTGTTGGACTCGAATGTTCCACTATATTTAACTATAATAAGATGGAACAGGTAGGTTGTAAACCTAAATTTCTTAGAGGAACTTTTAATCTCTACAAATTTTTCATGCATGGATTGAACAACATGCTCAACAAAACTATAACTAACAGGTTGATTAACACAATGGATATTAAATACCATTTCAAGGAGGCTTGCACCCACTTCCATATTATTTTCCAATCCTAGGCAAAATGTTAGCATGGCAATAGTATCCTGAACCCATGGCACAAAAATATCTCCTTTATAAGGAGGCTTATGATTTTGATCCAATTATTTACCATCCATTGTTATCGCTTTGAGATAATTATTCCTCCCCTCTTCATTGATTGCTTCATAATCACAGGCAAGCTTTTCTAGGTCAATGTGGACGTTTGAGTGTCCAAAATCTCATGCTCCAAGCCTTGAGTCCAACAAATTTTTAAATTCTTCCTCAGTAATGGATAAAATTTCTTTTTGAATATTTTTATTAACAATTGCTCATCTATTATCGTCATAATTTTGGGTATAGACCATGACAATTTATGGGCAAGGGAAAACCTCAAGTAGCATCATGCGTCCCAATCCAACATCCTACGTTGCAATTTTATTTATGTTTTGGCCTAATGTCTTGTTATACACAATCTTTCCTACCTTGCAGGGCATGCCCCCATGGCCTTATTCTCACATGAAAATCTAAGTTGTGTGGTTAGCCTACCATGGATTAGAGGATCATAAATGTCATGGAATTCATCAGTGAAACCTAGGGTTTTAACTAGTTGGGCATAGTCTATTTTTTAAATCTCTTTGGATTTCTCCATCATTGGTAGCCTAGTACAATATTGATACTGATCGTAGACAAGCTTGAAATGTAAATTTAAACCTTCAACACCAGTAGTATGTGCCCTAATTCTACAATCTAAAGTGCAAGTATGAAAAAAAAAAAAACGTGGGATGTAGGTGTTATGTATTTCTCTCAGGAACTTACCTGAAAATTTGAATTTGAATCGACTTCTTTGCACCCCTGAATCTGGATTCTAATTTATGAATCTCCCTAGTTAACTAGTTACTCCAAAGTCCAATCTCCCTTTATTTCAATAGCTTCCTTAAAGGGAAAAATCGTGGTTAAAATTCATTTCTTTTTCTTTCTTTCTTTTATTAAACACATTCATTTATTCATTTATTAAAACCTTTCATTCCTGACAGTGCTCACACATATCTCTAAGTCTATTCTAGGCTTTTTGAAGAAACCTACATCCTTCACAACTTTGGCCTAGAATAGAGCTTATGTCATCGATTAAAATTAATTTATAGACTTAAAGTTAATTAAGTATACAATTTATAATAGTTAATTAATTATTAGACAATGCTTAGACCTGGCTCTATTCCAGCGACTTTTTGAAGAAACATTTGTCCTTCAAAACTTTAGGCCGAAATAGAACTCATGTCGTTCATCTACGATCATCCAATGGTCATTAAGTTGATTGATTAATCAAATATTTAAATCTATGTAATGAATAAATTTATAAAAAATAAAATATAATAAAAATTAAAATTAATGACTTTCATATTTTACCTCGTCATGCACTTCCTTTGATATCAACGGCCCAAATCTCCGCGCGACTAAGCATTTAGATCAAGATGCTTGTTCACCTTAACTCTACAGCCCCGCTGCACACATGGCACATGGGCATTGCTGGCATCAGACTCTTCTTAAGTGGACCAATAAGATTTTGAATGCTGGAGGTCAAAGGACATGTCGAAAAGGGTTGTCTCAATCTATCATCCTCGTTAATTAAGTATACAATTTATTCTAGCGACTTTTTGAAGAAACCTTTGTCCTTCAGAACTTCGGGCCGAAATAGAGCTTATGTTGTTGATTTGCGATCATCCAACGGTCATTAATTTGATTAATTAATTAATTATAGAATTATAGTTAACTAGCACTTGCAACTCATTATATGGATAGCCAAAAAAAATTAAAGATAAAATTTAATGTAGTTTAATATTACAAGTGAATAAGTTAATCTAGTATTTAAATCCAAGTAATGAATAAATTTAAAATCAAAAAGTGCCTCATTTCCACTGATAGAGGTGGAATTAATGTTGAATCATGTGGATTGATTGTAGAACAAAGCTCAGGAAACACATTGATGGCAAAGCATTGATGAGCTTGGCTCTTGAGGGTGGAGTAGGGCGTGAGGAGTATTGATTATTTATTCATTTCTGGTGGCCATTTCTATTTAACATGTTTAAGAGTTCTTTGAGAGAGTGTGTTTCAGAGAGTAGGGGATAATATTGAATTGAAGGGGTGTCAGCATTGTTGCAGAGGGAACATGGAAGCCAGTTTTACATTCAAAATGGAGAAGAAATTGGTGCCCTTCATGGGCAAAGTGTCAGATAAGAGATTGAAGAGCCTATTCCTATTCAAGGATGAAAGGCTTATGGATGAGGCGAAGCTCTTGCTGGGAGAGGAGATTGTCCATATTATTCACAGATACAAGACTAATATGGAAATCTATTCCCTTATTATTGCATGGGGATTAGAATTTGAAGAGGATGCAGACAAGGTGAAGAGGGCCTTGCAAACTTTAACTATGGCAAACTACCTGGGAGGGATGGATTCAATTTGGGAGTGGATTGTTCCAGGAATGGGTTTCATAATTTCTAAGGGGCCAGCGGAGCCTGCGGACCAACTACCATTTGTTCGCTAGCAAGAGGATGATCTAAAGGGGAGATGCAGAGAGATCGCAAGAAGAGGATAGGAGGCATTCGAAACTTTTGCAGAATTAATATGAAAAGATGATGTCCTCCAAGCAACACATGAAGTGGAAAGGGTGGAGATTGGTCAAGACCTAAGGCCGAGGGCATGCACAGAGTAGGCAATAAGAAAGCTAGTAGAGTTCAAGGATGATCCAGAATATGACAGCTAAATGTTCAATCTTTTTTCTTAGTATGTTCTTGTAATAGGTTGTGGAAAGAGAATGTATATTTTGATATGCTACATTTTGTTAAACTTTTAAACTGTAATATGTTTTAATATTTCTTTGTTGTAATTATATTTTGGAAGTGATGCAGTCAAGGGGTGTTAGGGTTTGTTTCAGATTTGGCTTGGGTGGTGGCAAGTATAGATAGATGGATTGGATGGAGGTTATTTGATGACTCCAATCTTTTTGTAATATTTTTTCAAGCTTTAAATCAATAAACTATCATATTACCTACTGGTACCTGTCCACAAAGTGACAATCTAATAAACCCTAATAGTAAATCATTATGTAAGGCCAGCACCCATTATAATATATTCTGCCAAAATAATGAAAGATTCACCAAAATAAATCATTTGAACAATTTTTTTTTGATAAGTGAATAGCTGGTTAGGACCAGCACCCATTATATTAAGATTAAAAAAAAAGATACAACAACATTTGGCTTGTAGCTAAAAATACATTCCCAATAGTATTTCCAATGATCACCCATAACAACCCATAACCCACAATACAAAATTCAAGCATCAAAACATAATGAAGTATCTGCGCCATACTTTAGGGCTAGGAGACATTCCCAAATCCCCTTGCCACCTCTGCAGCTTCACGTTCCTCCCTGACTTTTCTAGCTTGTAAGATGAGCAGGAAATCCCGTCTACAGTTAGCATGAGCTTCGCCTACTGCAATTTCCTCCACGCTGCATCTGTCATCCTCAATCCATTCCTCTCCACTCCCCAACTCTAGCGCCCTTGCAATCTCAATCGCATCCTTTGCATCAATTTCATCTTCATCTACCAATCCTTCAGTGGTCAAGTAGTCCCAATGCCAATCATCCTCCTTGGGTTCCTTGATTTTGGATACATACATGAGGAAATTGATACTGCAAAGTATATCACTCCTTTGTGCCTACAACAACTATGCATCTTGTGTTTGCACAATCAAAAATTTAAAAAACCCTTGTAATTTAAAAGCTTTTGGGACGGGAATGAGGAGGTTCTCATCCACATTATCGATGATTGTATCAATGTCGCACAAATATGCATGCTCGAACAACATCTGGGTGAGTTTTTTTTCCCACTCCTTGAAAACCTTGATATATAACAACATGGCAAGAAAAAAGGCCGGAATGTTCGAACTAACCCTATGCCTATGATACACCATCAAAAACTCCAACCCTAGCACTATCTTGACCGCATGCATTATGTACGAGTGGTCATTCACCAAGACCCCCCTAACCATTTATCAGTGACTTCACCTACAAACGTTGTCTGTGGTTTCATTTCCCTAAGCATAATTGGCGTGTCCATCACTCTCACCTCAATGTTTCCAACTTGAACATGTAATGTGAAAATATGGTAATACCTCAATGCCTAATTAAAAGGCATTCGATTAGCTTCAACATAAATGTCTCATTAAATACACACTTACTATAAGTTTCCTTGTGCGATATTATTAATAGTATATATATCTTCTTTTTTTATTTTTCTAATTTTTGATACAACTACATAAACCCACAAACAAAATTTCACTTTCATAAAAGATTTGCAAAGACAAATAACAAAACCATTGATATTATTATTCATGTGAGATCAAGAAGTACATTCTAGAGACTATATGTCGTAATTGTCATGATAGGTCATAAACTAATTAATATTGTTGAAGGAGTATATACGTTCTTCACTGTGGAAGACTTCACATTCTAACTTAGACACTACTACTATACCCTTTTCCAAAGAGACCAAGATTCCCTCCAAACAACTCTCTTAATTACAACCTTGGAATTTCTTTTATAAGAGTAAGGAATGCAACAACCTTCAAGCTGTATACAACTACCATGTTCTCATTTGACATATGTTTGTTTTATATGCATGGAAATGATATATTCCCAATACAAAACCTAAAATAGAATAGGATAACTTATCAAACCATATGACTAAAACTATCATGAAACTATCATGGACCACGGTGAAGAATAAAATATTGTTGAAATTCAACTGCTTGAGCCATGCCACCATCACATTGATGATAACTTTATGGATGCAAGATTCTAACTATAAAAACTAAAGGAGGAGTTTTATGGATGCAAGATTCTAGCTATAAAAACTAGTGGATGAGCTCCACAAAAACTAGAGGATGAGCTCCAGAGATGGATATTGTAATCAGAACAGGGGTTCGGCTAAACATTTATCAATTTTAACTAAATAGGCTCTTTGCTAGAGCTGACTCTTCCATGTCCTCATTGTTCTCCTCCCCACTCCCTCTCGCTCTTAGGATTCAGGAGACAAGGGGGCAAATTTATGCAGCTAGGGAAAGGCCATCTGCTACTACAGATGGCCTTTGAAAATCCCTTTAGCTACCTCCTCTGATTTGAAAAGTCCTTTTAGCTACAAAGAATTTTTTTATGGTTCTATAAACACTGCCTTCCTGAAATATTCTCTACCCGGTGTCATTAAACATAAATCTTATGAACACATAGGAAACATCTACATATGGGCATTCCATTTCTGATACTGTTCTTGAACAAGTGATAAGGGAAATATTTAAAATGCTCCTTGATCAACTCAATTGCTACCGATTTATGGAAAACCTTGAAGCTCTAAATTTAGAAGTTCTAAATATTCCTTTTCACCTTTTTGCCTTTCCAAAGAATCAGAACTTATCAATCATAATCATTTTTAACTGTCATTTCAATTTTCATTTTCTCCTTCGGGAACAAGATAGAATTCGTACCCATGCTGACATGCAACTCTTCATGCCATCTAATTAAAGGATCAAAACTTGTCAGTCTACTATAATCATTTAACCGCCGATTCAATATTTTCTTCAAGAACAACATAACATCTGTACCCATGCAACTCTTCATCAAAATGACAAGCGTAAAGTCCTCTGATAGGAGGAACATTTTCTATGCAAAAAGATCGCTTAGAATCTGAGATCAAGATTTCATACGTGCTAAAAAGAACGTTTCTAATTCCAACGGATATGCAATACACTTTCTCTATGGGTTATTTTACAAAAAAAATATGAAAGATGCGCCTTAATTATTCTACATTTAATTGGACTTTGATTTTGATGTATTTCTGAAACAAAAGAAATTTCACTTTGATTTTGATGTGTTTCTGAAATAGATCTTGAAGTCGAATATGAGATCAAGAATGCAAACCCAAGCAGCAGATAACTTCATAATAGTAAGTCACTTGAGCATTAATGCCTGGCATTAACACAACTTCATGTGTAGTTGCACAAATTATTCTTATAGATCCATTAAATTACTCCAGACTTACAATAACTTGCAAATAGAATGTAATTCCTTCTTTGAAGGAAATCCATATTCACACTACACAGTCAAACATTGACAATCAAATTTCCAAGACAAATCAAAATATCCTTAATATTATGATTCACCATTCATGTAATATCTAAAAGTACAAATGAAGACAATGTTAGCAACAATAATAAATATAGTAGTCTATTCATGAACTAATTGAAAAACTACTGAAAGTTCAAGTGTACATTCTTTCACCATGAAACCATCCTACACACTAGACAAGACAAAGCCCCATTTCTAGTTCTACTCTACCCAGAGATGAGAAAATTACAGAATCCTTCTTTATGGCCTTGATATTTCTTTTATAATCATAAGGAATGCAACAAGCTACAAGCCTTTTACAAGAATGTGTAACATGTATTGCAATGTCATAAAACCTCTAGGCCAGTATTCATGAAAGCTTTGGTTTAGAGACACAGAAAACTTCCATGAATGTGAACTACCTTATGAGCCATGACACTATCATATATTTGTGGTTATTGATGCAGAGAATACCAGGATACAAGATTCTCATTGAATTTCTTGGTAGGGGAGAAATTTGAGAGTTCTGATCAAGAAGGGATGCTTGACTCCAAAACCGCATCTCCTATGTCTTCATCCAGCTTTCCCTCTGCATTCTACCCATTATAAGGGGGACATGGCGATTGCCAGAGAGATCAAAATTATTTGCTACTGCAGTTGAAGCCTGCAATTGCACTCGAGCCTTTTAATAACCCTCTGGTTATCTTTGGATATTTTAATAACCCTCTGGCAATAAGATAAGTCATCAATTTTCTTTACTTCATGACATCTGTAAACCTTCAGCAATATCTCCTTATGTCAAAATTCAGCTGCACCCTCTATGCACTTCATTTTAAAACCTTTGCAAGCAAGGCAACAACACTTCCTAAAAAATTATCTCTAGAAAATTTATATCTTCCACATTTTGAAATGTAGCATGCGAATGATATAACTTCTATCTTCTACATTCTAAAATGCAGCATGCAAATAATGACCCTATTTCTCAATTTGCAAAGTGGCGGCAATTAACTATCAGGTCTATACTTTGGATTATTCCACACACTGTATTAAAACATTTTGAGATGTACTTTTCTCTCATTTGCTAACATAATAAATAGCACAAGAAATATTTTATTCCAATAGTTCTCATAGGCGCAATGTTTTCTATGCAAAAAAGATAGCATTGAATCTTCAATTAAGATTTCATACGTGCGAAAAAGATGCTTTCTAAATTATTTCACATGGATATGTAGGACGATATGATGTGTTTTCTATATTAGTTTTTTTTTCTAAAATATTTCTAAAAGATTTCATACGGATATGTGCTATATTAGTTTTTTCTCCAATAAGTAATGGAATATTCTCCTTAATTATTCTACACTTTTAATGTGATTGAAAAATATTTGCTAATCTAATTATTATTTTCCCCAAAAAATAATGAAATATTCGCCTTAATTATTCAACATTTTTCATGCAATATAAAAAAAATCGTCAATGTAATTATTATTTTCACCCAAAAATAAAGAAATATTCACCTAAATTTTTGAAAAAAAATCACACAATAGAAAAATATTTGCCAATAAAATTAATTATTTTCCCAAAAAGAAAGAAAAATTCGCATTTATTTTTGTACAATTCTTACACAACTAAGAAAAATTTGCCAATGAAATTTAATATTTTTTCCTTATAGAAAAAGATTCGCTAGGATTTTACACCTTTACCCAGGGGGGGAGGTTCTTAAAGTTATCATTGTCAAGCATTGTATATGCATGACATTGCCATTCATATTGTTAATCATCCTCTATTATGAGTGATGCTTCTCTGCATGCCCCAAGTCTTTAACCATTGTTCTTTTAAGGAATAGTTGATCTTTTCTATCCTAAAGTTTGAGATTTTGTTGTTTATTTAGATTTTGCACTACATAAGGGCTTTTGTGTTAAATATTTTTTTAAAGAAGAATAAAGATTTTGGTTATAACTTGCCCTGATTTAGATTTAAAAGAAAAACACAAAAAAAAAACAATGATGGTTCTAATACTATACTACTAACACAATTTTGTATAATGTACGCTTTAAGTTATGGAATAGATCTACTACATAAAAAATGAGAAGTGGGGGAAGGAGGTACTCTAAAAATGCTCAAGGGCAGCACACTCGCACAAGTCTATTACCATTTTATAAATAACTATACAATTTAAGGATATCATATAAATGCTACTAGAATAGATTACATAAACTTAATAGATGATGAAGCGAACAAAATGTTTTAAATAGAACTAGTTATTATCAAATTTATAATCCATAGACAAACCTTCTAGCACAAGATGATAATCAACATGACAAACAAGTATGTATAATCTCTTCTAAACAATAAAAGAAAAAGATCATATAGAATCTATATTTTTTTGTTATAATTGATTTATTATGAACAATAAAAAAATATCACATAAAAACTATGGTTTTATGCTCATAAAAAACTTTTATTCTAATAAAGAATGTAATAGTTCTCTTCTTATGGAGAAAAGGCACAATTTCTAGTGATCCTATGGTAATAAATTGATTGAATTTTTTATTTTTTTTAAGTGTATCTTATGCTTTGAAATTTGACAAGTACTATGTACACTTTAATTTCCTTTGTTAGGTGAATGACACGAAGGCCGTGTGGATATCCAGACATAATAATGCTTGGTCTATAATGAGAACTTCAAAGGAATTTATTTGTTCTTGATAAATAGAAAGTTAGTTGTGGGCCAATGTTTGTCTCCTGAAAAAGTCTTTGTTTGGTCTGTTTGGTTACGCATCTTTTCTTTGGTTTCTCTTTTGCCAAGATGGTTTGGGATATTCTTTTGGTGTTTATTAAGTAATCAGACAATATTTCCTCTTATGGTTGGCATTGTTGAGAACTATTTAAGTGAATTCATTGCGAAGTTTAACCCAAAATCGAAATCTGATAGCAAGGATGGTAGTCGGCTGCTAACTTTACAGTTGTTGATTCCCGAAACTATCATTGTACGCAACTGAAATCCAAAAACTCAAAAAACAAGGCATCCCTAACAAGTCATTCACCTCCCAACGAATGAAAGCATGAATACTTCACAAAATAAAACTAAACCAAATTCTAGAAGCACTCACTCACTGTAGATCTATATAGCATTGGGCATACTACCCAAGAAAGATATGCCTATAAAAATTGTGCAATTTGTTGTTAGGTGGCACACTGAGAGAGACTGCTGCTTCAGATCATCTTTTGTGTTCTAATCATAATCACCCTAGTTATCTAGTACTTCATTGAAAATGGCCAAGGAAATGATGAAGCTAGTTGCAGCGTTTATTCTGGTTTTGAACTTGTGCATGTATATAATCGTATGTGCAACAGCAGGGTGGGCACTTAACAGGGCAATCGAGCATGAAATCATCACAGGTAATACTCACTTTCAGATTATATCTCTTTTCTTTTTAAATGGTATAAATATGTATTTCATTAGTCGGGCAATGTTTGGTGTGCACTTGCAGGGCTGGAAACTCCACTGCCAAACCCATACTGGGCAGTCTACTTTCCAATGGGAAATGCGGCCACTGGATTCTTCATAATCTTTGCGTTGATAGCGGGAGTAGTGGGAGCTGCTTCGTGCCTTTCTGGGCTTCACCACTTGCGGTCTTGGACAGGAGATAACTTGGTCTCAGCTGCTCTCACAGCCTGGGGCCTCACTCTCTTAGCCATGGGGTGGGTGTCTGGGTTATTAATCTTTACATCATTGTTAATGGAATGAATAACATTTTGTCTACGTTTCATGCAGATTGGCGTGCAAGGAAATCGATTTGCACGGCAGAAACTCGCGTCTGGTAAGCAGAAATTCATTCTATCTTATCTTTCATACTATGAGGATCTCCATTGCTGACAGTAGATTTCATTTACTGTATGTTTGAATGTCTGTGCAGAAAACGGTGGAGTCCTTTGTAATAATTTTGTCTGCCACACAACTGGTGTATGTAGCGGTACTCATTCTCTCGCATCGCTGAGTAGAAGAACGTGCGAGGGTATCAGATTGAAAAGTGTTCACTTCAATGGTTTTGCTCTTTCTTGCAAGCATTGTGTTTTAGGTTCAGGAAAACAATTTGGAGTTTCCTCTAGCAATTTTTAAGATTGTCGGAATTGTTGTTGCTTTATTCTTTACTTGTCCCAGCTTGGAATTTTCTAGCTTCTATTGATGCGACATTCTTCAAAAACTATATGGATATCGTTAATTTTATAAATATAATAAAAAAATTCATGCTTCACGATGGTAATGTCATTGATATAATTTGGTGTTAGTAATAAGATTGATATTTTCATCATTAATAATAATATTGTTTGAAGATAGCAGTGTTTTTTCCTCACTTAATCTCTACTATTGTAACAAAAGCTGTACACAGTGAAATTCCTGTCAAAAGTTTGGAAGAACGGTCTTGGTTTTGTGTACAACACAAATTAATTCTAAAAAATAGCAATTTTGATACAATTAAAATAGGGGAACACTTTAAGAAGTTCACAGATACTATATAAAAAGAATCAATACAGGAACCCGATTGATTCCCTTTGGAAAATTATTTAATTTTAAGGACAGAAGCAATCTGAGCAATCATAGTGACAAGGATGTCAATGTCATTGAACCAGAACTCTCAAGTGTATACACAAACTAGACATCGGGCCAAATAAATCGAATTTGTTAATGTAAATAATCGATGAAAATGAATTAAAAAAAACAATCCATGAACAGAAAGGAATTCAAGTTTTCTAGTCACTAAAGAGTCTAATCTAGAGTCCAAGTCCATGATATGTGTTTCAGATGATTTCCCATCTTATATAAATCCACGACCACAGTAGCACACCTAATGCACTAATACTCAATGGACATGATTCATATTTCAAGGAAAGCATAAGTAAATAGACTAATTTAATCAGATTTCCTTTCAGATAATGGCCAATGAAATGTAATGCATAGAAGAAGTCATAAACAACAATGACGAGTTCAATTGCACGCATTGTTTATTTTTCTAAATTAAAAATTTGAATTAAAATAAAAAATAAAGTGGATCATTTTTCTCATGGAAGCATTTCCTATGAATATAGATCTACAATAACTGAAGATATGTGGTAATCAAAATGTACAATGCCTCTAGCATAATGTTGTGCAATTAAGGCGGGTAGTGGATGGAAATTAAATTTTATGATTTTAATTATAATGTGGATAATGCAATATTATTATGTATACACTTTTTGTTGGATATTAGAGTTGTTGGAATGTGTTGTTGTCATTGATGTCAACATATTCATGTCTTCTTGTGCTTCAGTGTTGCAGAGAGTTGGTTTGGTTGCATATATGTTGATACAGATTAATGGGTTTTGAGATACTTATCTCTAGTTGATTTAGTATGAATATTAGTGTTCCGGAAGGTGATTTGATCGAGTTATGTGATCCGGTGTGATGATTGGTTTTTTTGTTGGTTTTGTATTTCAAAGTTGTGATTTCTGGTTTGCATTGCTCCAGAATTGATTCATTATGTTGTGATGATTTTGGAGAGTGTTTGAGACATTCATGATTTGGAACTTCACAAGCGTATATTTCAATTTTTTGTTGGTGTTCTTGAGATCTGGAAGGGAAATGATGATGATTCTAGTTATACGAGTTGTTGCAGAGGAATTCACGTTGCTTGTTAATGTTCTTCGATCGTGCTCTATGCGTTTTGGTGGTCCACATTGATCGATGTGCGCGTTATTGAAGATTTTATTGGTTTGGTGGCATTCTTTGTGTTATATGACTTTCTGGCCAACCCGATGGTTCTTGTGTGTTGCGGGTGATCTTGGCGAGATATTCAGTGGTATTGCGTGTTCGAGGTTTTGATTTGGGTCCATGATATGTCCTTGCCGACATTGTTTTGGTCCGCATATTGATTTATGTATTGTGTGATGTAATTTTTGTAATTAAGTCTTATGTGTTGAGCCGAACTTGAAGTTAAGGTTGATTATTTGTATAAATAAGTGTAATAATCATGTAAGTTGTGTGTATGTGGTTGTGTCTGCACTCTTTGAGAGTGTTGTATGTGCAAAGAAGCATATTGATCTTTCGAAAGTATGTAGAAGAGAAGAGAAGTGTTGTAGTGCAAACATTGTGCTTAATTGGAACTGTGATCAGACATTTGAAGAAGCTATTCTTTCAATTCATGTAATCTAGATTATTGTATGATCTTTGTAAGGTAGTGAGCCTTCCCAGGGTTGTAGTTTTTTGTTGTTTTTAACTAATGAGCTCTAAGTAGTGTGCCTGAATGCATGTGCATTCCCCATTGTAATATTTACGCATACTACTACAGATTATCATCATATTGTGGGTAGGTTCCCACTGTGGCTTTTCCCTTAACCGGGTTTTCCACGTCAAAAATCTATGTTGTTGATGTGGTGTTTATCTTTGTTATTGTTGTTCTTGATCAAATCTGGAGTTGAGGTTAATTTGTTTAAATTTTAGTGAAAACTGATTCACTCCCGCCTCCGCCCCCCCCCTTAGTTTTCCTGTATTGTTATTTCCAACAATTGGTGTCAAAACTAGATCTTCTAGAAGAAGCTTTATCGTTTAAAGAGATCCAGGATGGCAACTGTTGTTTTCAAGAAGGAGAGTCCGAGATTTGATGGAACTAATTACACCATATAGAAGAACCAGATGGAGTGTCACTTGAAATGTCTTGGAGAAGATTATTGGAAGATCACAAAGAATGTCTACAATGTTCCTCAGAATGGTCATGTTATTGCAGATGAGATTAAGGATGTTGAATATAAGATAAGACCCAAAGAAGCATTGTTGAGTGCCCTGACTAATTCAGAGATGACTAATGTGATGGGATTGCAGTCTTCTCATGATATTTGGGAGAAGCTAGAAACCTTGTATGAAGGAGATAAACATATGAAAGTTGCTAAATTGTAGAGCTTGAAAGGAAAGTTTGAGTTACTGAGAATGGGAGAAGATGAAAATATTTCATCCTTTATGAGTAAAGTGAAGTATCTTTTACTAAACATCAAATGTGTCGGTGGAGTCATTTAAGAAGATGAGATTGTGGCTAAAGTGTTGAGTTCCTTGCCTCCTTACAAACATAAAGTTGCTGATATTGATAAGATCTGAACTGTGACAACTGTGACAAGAGATATGCTGGTTGGTAAGCTTGTTTCTTTTGAATTGAGTGAACTTAGAGAATCACATGGCAAAGTTGAGACTGAATTTAAAGCTATTGTATCCGGGAAGAAGAAGTATGATCCGAGTGAGAGTTCAACTAGGGTTTCCAGATATGAGAGGGAAATGAGAGAGATGGAAGAACGGGAAAGAGAATTGGAAGAGCTTGAAGCACTTATTGCTAGAATGTTGCCTAAGGGAGCCGGTAAGTATGAAGGGAAGTTACCTTTGAAAAAAAATCATGCAATAATATAGGACATTTTGCTTCTAGATGTCCTGAAACAACGGGAAGAGTGTCAAAGTATGATAAGTCTTGCAAGCCTAATCGCAAATATAGATATCAGAAGAAATGTTATTATGTTGTTGATGAAGGTGTGATAGATGATGAGTCTGAGAAAGGGAATTCAGAAGATGAATTTGTGTTAATTGCTATCAAGGAAGAATATCTCGTACCTGTTGATTCTACAAGTTGCATTGTTGAAGAGAAAGCCTTTGTTTCTAAGATTGAAGAGAAAGATGAATGGGTGATTGATAGTGGTTTCTCACATTACATGATAGGTGATAAAGGTAAATTTGTGAATATGGAGAATTCTGATGGCAGTGTAGTAAGATTTGGAGACAACAAATGTTCTGTAATGTGTGGTATAGGTTCTATTTCTCTTGATGGTAAGCGTAATACTGATGATGTTTTATATGTTGAGGGTTTGAAGTATAATATTTTGAGTGTTGGACAAGTGGTTGATAAGGGATATGATTTACAATTCAAGAATGGGAAATGTAAGATCTTTAATAGCTCTAGTATAGAAATTGCATCATAAACTAAAACTAAAGGTAATATCTTTCATCTAAATGCTAGTGAGAAAAGTTGCTTGATTGCTCAAATTGATGAGAGTTGGTTGTGGCATAGGAGGATGTGTCATGTCAATTTTGATTGCATGATTAAGATAAGTTCTAACCAAGTTGTTAGAGATCTTCCTAAGATAGTGAAGCCTACTAATCCGGTGTGTAAATAATGTCAATTGGGAAAGCAAACAAGAATTTCATTCAAGAGAAAACTGTATACATCTATTGGGCTATTAGATCTTGTGCATACTAATTTATGTGGTCCTTCTAGGGTGAGAAGCTTGCAAGGTGACAAATACTTTATGTTGTAGATTGATGACTATTCTAGAATGACATGGGTCACTTTTCTAAGGGATAAATCTGAAGCACTGGAGAAATTCAAAATATTCAAAGCTAGAGTGGAGACAGATACATGATTGAAGCTTAAGTGTCTAAGATCTGACAAAGGAGGAGAATTTACTTTTGGCGAGTTTAATTTCTTTTGTGAAGGGCATGGAATTAGGAGACATTTATCTGCTTCGTGAACCCCTCAGCAAAATGGAGTTGTTGAAAGGAAGAACAAAACTATTTTGGATGCTGCTAAGACTATAATGATTGAAATAAATGTTTTGCATATCTATTGGAGAGAATTAGTTAGCACTACTATGTACACATTCAACCTGATGCATATAAAAGGTGATTTCAATAAGACTCCTTTTGTGTTATGGTTTGGTCATGTTCCTACAATTAGATATTTTAAAATCTTTGGAAGCAAATGTTATATCAAAAGAGATGAGGATATAGGAAAATTTGATGCAAGATGTGATGAAGGAACCTTTTGGGGATTTTCTACTAAGACCAAGGCCTAGCGATTTTACAACAAAATATAGAAAAATAGTGAAAAGTGTGAATGTGAAGGTTGATGAGTGCCATGAGAAGCAAATCCGAGCATACGGATATGAATTCGATGATCAGGATGTTATTTCAAAGCAAGTATAAACTCTGAGCAAGAAACAAAGTGATCTGAAAGAGTCAATAAATCTAAATGTTGTTGGCGGTGAAAAAGTTCAAGAGACTGAAAACCAGAACAATCAAAAAACCCCCAAGTATATAAGATTAAATCATTCAGATAATTAAATTATTGGTGATAAAAATAAAGGTGTGATGACTAGGAGAAGAATTGTTGCTGAAGAGACATGTTTGATTTCTAAAATTGAGCCTAAAGATGTTGTTGAATCTTGTAAAGATGAAATAAACCAGATTGAGAAGAGAAATGCATGGGAACTTGTTCCGAGACCTAAAGAAAAGAATGTAAATTGTACTAAATGGGTATTCTAGAATAAACTGAATGAAGATGAAGAAGTTATTAGAAACAAAGAAAGACTGGTATGTAAAGGATATTCACAAATGGAAGGTATTGATTTTGAGGAAACTTTTGCTCCAGTAGCCAAAATTGAAGTTGTTAGATTATTTCTTTCATATGTTGCTCATAAGAAATTCAAGGTATATCAAATGGATGTGAAGTCAGCCTTTTTGAATGGTGAACTAGAAGAGGAAGTCTACATTGAGCAACTGGATGGATTTGTATTGACAGATGAAGGAGACATGGTATGCAGATTGAAAAAAGCATTGTATGGACTTAAACAAGCCCCTAGAGCTTGGTACGTCAGATTGGACAGGTATTTGATGAAGCTGGGATTTCGTAAAGGTACTGCTGATAGTAACTTATACTTCAAGATTGATAATGATAATATTTTGATTGTTGAAGTTTTTGTTGATGACATTATTTTTTGAGGAGATGATGATTTGAGTAAGAAGTTTGTTGATGATATGCAAAAAGAGTTTGAGATGTCTATGATAGGTGAGATGAAACTATTTTTGGGATTGTATATTACACAGACTAATAATGGAATTTTCATATCTCAATCAAAGTATGTGAAGGAATTGTTGAAGAAGTTTGGGTTAGATTATTCCAAACCTATTGGAACTCCTATGGTAACTAGATGCAAGAGATAGAAGAGGTAATAGATTACAATGTGTCTATTTTTTCTACACAAGGAGCTATATGTCGATTTAAGGGTTTTTGGCCTATCCTCCCTCAGGTGCACTCTTGGATTTTAGAACATTGGGAGCCTATCATTACTGGTAAAGTTCATATTTACCACATGGATAAAGGGTTTTTTATTGAAAATTTTGAGAATGCTCAGGACATAAATATATTTTTATGTTATCATTATTTTAGCTAGGAGGATAAATTTATGTTGATGATTAAGTCTTGGCACTTTGAATTCAATCCTTCTTCGGAAACATTAAACAAGATCTCGATTTGGGTTCGGCTTCCTAATCTTCCCCTTCACCTACAGACTGATTCTCTTTTGGAGGAAGTGGGTGAAGCCCTTGGGGATTTTTTTATGGTGGATGATGAATCATCTGATATTCTTTATTCCACCTTTTCCAGCATTTTGGGCGAAATGGATGTTTCAAATGAACTGCCTACTAAGATTTGTCTCAAATATTCTATGGGTTGCTGGGTTCAATCTTTGGACTATGAAGGGATACCCTTTCGGTGTAGAAGATGTTTTAAAACTGGTCATGCGGCTGCATAATGTGGATTTGAGAAAAAGACAATGACGACCTTGTGGTGGAATGGGGCTTCTAAAAAACATTATACGGTTGAGAAAAAATCTGAGCAACAAAGAATCTTTTCTCAAGTGGTTGCGATGGATTCACAGGGTTTTGTCACTTTTGTGGCATCCTCTCTGGATGTCACAAATGGAGGGGGTACTGATTCTGTGATGGATGGTCATGTTGATTTCCCTAATGTGAATGGGAAGGAGCCTCAGAATGTTATTTCTTGTAACAACATTCCATTTGTTAATTTTGGCGGCTCTCTTGATGATGTTATGGTTGTAGGAAGGAAAATTGATAATATCTCTGGCAATGTGGATGCTCCTTATGTTGGTTTTCTTTCTTAGGATGATGGTGTTCTTTCGTTGGCTTGGCATAATAAGGTAGTGTAGGTAGAATAGGGTTTGATTACTGTTAAGGGTAAGAAAGATAAGCTTTCTAAACCCTCTTTTGATATGACCCTCCGCTCCCACAAGAGTAGTGTTAAATGTAAATCTTGGTGGATTTTGGTTGAGGAGCTTTGGCTGAAACTTTTTTGATCTCTCTCTAGTGTTGTTTGGGTTATGGGAGCCTATTTTTAAAACCCATGTATTGGCTTTTGAGAGTTTTATTTCTCTAGTTGTCTAGTTTTTTCATGTTTCTTCTTTATGTTTATTTCTTTTATGAGTCTATTTTGTCCCTGCCCCCTTGATGTAATTTTGAAAATCATTCTTATGGGGTTGTCTAGTTCTTGTGGTATGTTTTGGCTTAATGTCTTCTTAAGCCAAAATTGATCCTTTTCTCTTGTAAAGGGTTCCAAGGCCCCTTCAAAACTTGTTTTTGCCTTAATCCAAAACTAGATGCAAGATGACAAAAGATGATGAATCTCTGAAGGCTAATTGGACCCTGTATAGATCTATGATTGGTGGACTGCTATATTTGACTCAGACTAGACCTGACATTATGAATGCGATATGTCTTGTTGCAAGATTCTAGCTAATCCTAAGGAAATTCATGTTACTATTGTGAAGAGGATATTCAAATATTTGAAGGGAACAATTGATTATGGTTTGTGGTATCCAAAGAATGATGATTTCATTTTAAGTGCTTATATAGATGTTGATTGGGTAGGTGATGTTGATGACCGAAAGAGCACTATAGTTGGTGCATTCTTTTTGGGAAAGAAGTTGATTTCTTGGGCAAGTAAGAAGCAAGATGCTATTTATTTATCCATAGCAAAAGTTGAATACATTGTTGCTGCTAGCAACTGTACTCAGGTAATTTGCATGAAGCAGATGTTGAAGGATATTAAAGTTGTTTATAATTAGCCCACTGTTATATATTGTGACAATTCAAGTAATATCAATATCTCTAAGAATTCGATATTGTATTCTAAGACAAAATATATATCAATCAAGTTTCATTTATTGAGAGAGAAGGTGAATGAGAAAGAAGTCAGATTGGAGTATGTATCTATAAAGGATCAGATTGTAGATATCTTCATGAAGCCTTTTCCTACAGACACATTTTTATATCTGAGAGAGAAGTTAGGGGTAATTGCCCCTCCTAATGTGAACTAGATGCATTGATTTGAATCAATCTGGTGGACTTCATCATTTTATTTTGATATCTGGATTGATGAGAGGGGGTTTCTACTCAGGGGGAGTAGTCAGTGTTGTGGTTCAGATGTTCAAATTTGTGAGTTTTTTGTAAGGGGGAGAGAATAATGTTTTTCTATATGCACCTTTAGTATTGATGTCAAAGGTGGAGAGAAGCATGTGAAAAACTGTCTTATCTATCTAGATTACTATGTGTGCATGATCTCAGGGGGAGATTGTTGGAGTTGATTTCTTTCTTTGCATTGATTTTTTTTCACATTAATATGTTGCCATCAATTCCAAAGGGGGAGATTGTTGGATATTAGAGTTGTTGGAATGTGTTGTTGTCATTGATGTCAACATATTCCTATGTTCTTGTGCTTCGATGTTGCAGAGAGTTGGTTTGGTTGCGGATATGCTGATGTGGATTAATGGGTTTTGAGATACTTATATCTAGTTGCTTCACTATGAGTTTCAATGTTCTGGAAGGTGATCTGATCGAGTTATGTGATCTGGTGTGATGATTTGTTTTTTTGTTGGTTTTGTATTGCAGAGTTGTGATTTCTGGTTTGTATTGCTCCAAAATTGATTCATTATGTTGTGCAGATTTTTGAGTGTTTGGGACATTTATGTGTGTCCTCATTTTGGGTGGTTCATTATTTGGAACTTCACAATCATATCTTTCAATTTGTTGTTGGTGTTCTTGAGCACTGGAAGGGAAATGATGATGATTCTAGTTATCCGAGTTGTTGTGGTTGTTGCGGAGGAATTCACTTTGCTTTTTGATTTTCTTTGATCATGTTCTATGCGTTTTGGTGGTCCACATTGATCGATGTGTGTGTTATTGAAGATTTTATTGGTCTGGTGGTATTCTTCATGTTATACTACTTTATGGCCGACTCGATGGTTCTTGCATGTTGCGGATGATCTTGGCGAGATATTTGATGGTGTTGCATGTTCGAGGTTTTGATTTAGGTCCATGATATGTCCTTACCTACATTGTATTAGTTCGCATATTTATTTATGTATCATGTGATGTAATTTTGTAATTAGGTCTTCTGTGTTGAGTCGACCTTGAAGTTAAGGTTGATGATTTGTATAAATAAGTGTAGTAATCATGTAAGATGTATGTTTGTGGTTGTGTTTGCACTCTTTGAGAGTTGTGTATGTGCGAAAAAGCAAATTAACCTTTTGAAAGTGTGTAGAAGAGCATAGAAGTGTTGCAGTGCAGACAATGTTCTTAACCGGAACTGTGATTAGGCATTTGGAGATGCTATTCTTTAAGTTCATGTAACCTGGATTGTTGTCTGATCTTTGTAAGGAAATGAGCCTTCCTAGGGTCATAGCCCTTTTTCATTTTTTAGTAGTGAGCTCTAGGCAGTGTGCATGAATGTATGTGCATTCCTAATTGTAATATTTACACATACTATTGCAGAGTTTCAACATATTGTGGGTAGGTTCCCATTGTGGTTTTTCCCTTAAACAGGTTTTCCATGTAAAAAATTTGTGTGTTATGTGTGTTGTTGACGTGGTGTTTATCTTTGTTATTGTTGTTCTTGATCATATCTAGAGTTGAGATTAATTTGTTTAAAATTTGGTGAAAACTAATTCACCCCTCCCCCCCTCAGTTTTCCTACATTGTTGTTGCCAACACCTTCCACAATGGCATTGCTCTTGGTAAGCATGGAACAAAGTTCTGAGTGAATTAGAACATTCTAAGGTAAACTTATTGAGCATTGTCTATATTTTAAACCAAAAAGATATTCATAGATGAATTGATTAATCTCTCATCACCAACCCTGTTGCAATAGCCAAACAAGATGATTAAACCCTCAAAAGAAAGAGAAGCAATGCAACAAAAATTATAAAACTTTTAATTAGAGGATAAGGGCTAGTCAACCCTAATCAAGGACAACATAAATATTGATCCTTCTCATCCAAAACATATGAACGATCAAGGATATTGGACCTAGACAGAGATGACTGAAGTAGCTTGTTAATTGTCCATTTTCTTAGAGTACTTATTTATTAATAATCTCATTCTATCTTCTAGCGAAATTGCAATCTGTCAAA